>NW_015507146.1:53535-59303 GCF_001515645.1 Sinocyclocheilus grahami
TTATTGTCCAGCAGTGTATTTGATTTCTTATAGCAAATTTAAAGTAATAGATAAGAAAATAATTTCTTGTAAAAAAAAATTATAATTATAATAATACATACATAAAATTATTGTATTTGACATTTCTGTAACTTCTGAGATGATGGCTACGCCCCTGGTGTGACAAAATGTTAGCCAATACTTTTAAAGCTCTTTTTTTAAATCTTGGCTTACATAAATTTCTACATATGCCATGTCATGCCATAGCATCATTAAACTAGCATCTAACAATGGTCAAAAGTGTTTTTTCCCCCTCTAACCTATGGTTCTGTAACCATAAAGGCTGCTGTGTAATTTGCCCCCTGACTAAGCATTTAAAGAATTTAGGGGAAGCATTTAAATAATCCTGTGAATGCACTAAAAGAATGCAGAATCGAATCGTTATAATCGAATCGAATTTAATTGTGAATCGAATCGAATATAATCTTTCTAAATGTGCAAAAATCCTTCTTTTTTCGAATCGAAAACCTATGAATCGTGAATCGAATGGAATCGCTGTCTACCCAAAGATTCACAGCCCTACAATTTAGCCTTCTCAAATTTGCCTAAAATAAAATCTATAGATATAAAACAGTTCAAGTATATCACAATGTTAATTTAAATGTTTAACCTAGATAAATGTGCACTGCATATCCAAGCGTTTGTGCTGAGAGTTGAAGCTAAAGCGCGCTCTGCAGGACATGGAGGCGCCAGCGCGATCACTTGCATTATTTTCTAACAGTGGAAACAACTTAAAATATGCAGTCATTTTTGCTCATAAAGGTAAGAGTAATATATCATTCTAAACTGTAACGGGTCTACTTTTATTTGTGTGCACTCACAATATCAACAAAACCAAGGCTTTCTGCTGTCTCAGTTTTGAGCAGGAGCGCTTCACAATGATGAACTTAAACTCAGCGAATTGTCTCACATGCATGATAAAAAATAAATAGAAAGCTTTAAATTACTACTTTAAAACGAAATAATTCAAATCGAAAATAGAAACGATTTCATTTTGTAATCCCTGATGCATTTCTTTCTAAAGGCAAGTCCAATGAGGAGTCATTTTTTCCACCATAATTGATGGATGTCTAACATATAAAATTAATAAAAAGCCTAAAAAAGGCCCGATTATAATTTGCATGGGTTTTATTTTATAATTCTGTCTTTCTAAAGGCAAGTCCAATGAGGAGTCATTTTTTCCACCATAATTGATGGATGTCTAACATATAAAATTAATAAAAAGCCTAAAAAAGGCCCGATTATAATTTGCATGGGTTTTATTTTATAATTCTGTACAATTAAAAAATAAAACACAAATTATAATGGCATATATGTAAAACTTTGTCCTATAATTGTGTAGCTGCTTATGTTTTCTGATTTTTATGTTGCTCTGTTCTGAATACCTTAAAATTTAAAGAATTTGCTGCAACGCAATTTTGTCTATGTGAATTATTCATTATGATTCATTCATACTCTACGGTCGAGTTAACGAGTTAACATCTTGAAATAAAGACTTAATATTGTGAAAGTTTTCACAAATCGAGCTTGACCTAAAACAATGTTTTTGTATTCCAGCAGTCTGCGTGTTTATTGGTAATAGACGTTAAAACATGAAGAACGCCTTTCTTTCACATTCCTTACTAGCAGACTTACCAACGGGTTTACGGACAAGAGCTTTGCTGTGAAAAAATTCACAGATCAAGCTGGTGAATATGACACCGGTTTCATCCCTCTAAGTGTCCAACTTTTGGAGCTATAGGCATTATAAAATTAAGAGTTGCTACGAAAAAAAAACTGATTTCGGCCCGAAGGACAGCGTCACCTGAATTCACAAATCATGGAGAATGGTATTCGGTATTATTTGCATGTCTATGACAGCGCGCTGCGTATTTATACCCAAAAGAAATCTGAATATCAAACAGCAAACTATCTTTACTGCGGTACTGTTCTGGCCGTCAGACAGTCATTGTTAATGGTTTAGCTTGTCAGTGTGAATGAAATTTATGTATTTATTTGTATTTTGAACCGATTTAAAAGTGAAACTACGGGTGCGTTCACACCTGTAGATTGATTGCTTTGTTCCGAAACAGGGATTAAAATTATTACAATGTTAGCTTTTTATTCTTGGTGCGGTTCGCTTTCACACAGCAATGTTTCTAAATGGACCAAATTTGTTAATACAAGTCACTCGAGTAAACTGTTCTCTCATTGGTCAAAGTCTCACGGTTTATTTTCTGGGATTCCACTTAGCTGTCACGCATGTCATCCGTTAGGATGGAACGACAACAGCTTCGCGGGCTTATTGTTTTTTTTTTTGTGTTTTTTTTGTAGCTGTCCTTATATGAATTTATAATTTTGAGCAGAAGTCCAGGATTCATCAGGAAAACATTTTTAAAATGCACCTACTAGGAAGAAGAGCAATAAGAGGGCATTATAAAATTAAAAAGTGCGCTTTGATTTTGAATGGCGAAGACGTGCTCACCCACAAGACATTCACAGGTTCATTTTAAAGTATTAGCAAAACAACAAAGCTAATGCTTTTCACGGAAATTACGTAATTACCCATTATACATTGTGACATAGCCTGGTTCGTATGTCTGATTGTTTTCTCACTACAACCGCTCCAGAGTTCATTTTTTCATTCACATATGCCCTAACGAACCAAGCTATGGGGGGAACGCGCCAGGTTCCGAAACAACGGAAAGTTGCCATGCCAACATAATAATAATAATAAGTTTAAATAGTAGATCAGTAAGTTGACTTTCTCAAGCCAACTTAATAATCACTATAAGTTTAAGTAGCATTTCAGTAAATTGGCTTCCTCAAGCCAACCTAATAAGATATGGTTTTTATAATACTGATTCCATACAGATCATTTCCATGCCACTTATATAATGTTACTGGGTCACGAGTGTGCTGGATGATTACTCATGTACAGTGGGTAATCATAAAGGAGCAAAAAGGTTAGGGAAACGTTATAATAACGTTATGAGAACATTTAAATAACGGTTGCATACAAACCAAAGACTAATTTTCTATTTCCATTAAGATAACTTTCTCACTACAACCGCTCCAGAGTTCATTTTTTCATTCACATATGCCCTAACGAACCAAGCTATGGGGGGAACGCGCCAGGTTCCGAAACAACGGAAAGTTGCCATGCCAACATAATAATAAAAAGAAGTTTAAATAGCATAACAGTATGTTGGCTTTGCCAAGCCAACATAATAATAATAATACGTTTAAATAGTAGATCAGTAAGTTGACTTTCTCAAGCCAACTTAATAATCACTATAAGTTTAAGTAGCATTTCAGTAAATTGGCTTCCTCAAGCCAACCTAATAAGATATGGTTTTTATAATACTGATTCCATACAGATCATTTCCATGCCACTTATATAATGTTACTGGGTCACGAGTGTGCTGGATGATTACTCATGTACAGTGGGTAATCATAAAGGAGCAAAAAGGTTAGGGAAACGTTATAATAACGTTATGAGAACATTTAAATAACGGTTGCATACAAACCAAAGACTAATTTTCTATTTCCATTAAGATAATTTTCCTGGCTAACCTTAACAATATAACGTCCTGGGAACCAAAAACGTTCTGGGAACGTTAAAATAATGTTTTACATTATTAACGTTAGATTAACGTCCTGGAACCAAAAAGTAACGTTATGGGAACATTAGATTAACGTTAGAATGACATTCTGGGAACCAAAACTAACGTTCTGGAAACCAAAAATTGTTAGCTGGGTCCTAATAGCATAAGAATATCTTTAAAATATTGTGTTATAAGGTGAAAAACATCTTGTTATAACTATAAACTTATCGCATTATAATGTGAAATTTATCAAAATTTTCTGGCCTGTCAGCAATAATGCTGCTGTAATTTTGAAAACCCTTTTTGCAAGATAAGCGAGATGCGAGCTTCCGAGATGACATCACGACAGTCTGTATGAAGAAGGCATGTTACAAGGCAGGGTCTGGAAAGCACAGAAAAAGGCATAGTATGAAAACATAGCAGTCACTGTTCATTGCTAATTAAAGAGAAAAAAACACAACTGTAAAAAGCTTACATTATTGGACAGACTACAAAATAGACACAAAAATATTTACTAATCTTTATATTAAGTTATTTATCAATGATTTTTTTAAGAACATTTAAACTATCCCCAAACCCATTTTATAACGAATATAAAAAGATATTAAACGTAAAGCGAAATATGCAAGGATATGACCATTTTAGTAACAATATAGCATTAAAAATATATTTTGGGTCACTAATCCCACTCCTACCTTTAAACCTAACCATAACTATTTCTTACAGTATGCTATAAATAAAAACATGACAGACAGATTGCAAAAATGTCAAAAACAGTAACAAAAGTGGTCCAAATGATGATGCGTTGCAGCCATAGTCCTGACAGAATACAATAGATTTGTGTGAATTTAAGTTGTTAATTGCTGAAAATATCATCCAGATAATTATCCCAATCCACTCTGTGAAAGCGTGCATTTCTCATTCAAACACACCTCACCAGAAATTGTTTTATTAACAAAGTTCGGGAGGAGCACTTTCATATAATTAACCAGGCAAATTCATCATCAGCAATTAAACCATCTATCCTATCAGCTCGAGAGACAACTATTTATTGGGAATAAATAGCCCAAGCCATCTTACCTTCATTCTCTCTACAGTATTTCAGCATCCCTCCACCACCCCGACTCCTCACCATCAGGAGCGTGTCTACGTGGTGGCACCGGCCCGTCCCCTGAAATCTGGCCGGCCACCCCAGGTGCCCCCCCACCAATATCTTGCCATAGGCTTGTTTTTAGTACATTTCTAACTGCATCTGGCCAATTTAATACTTATGTAGATCATCATAAATGGAAGCTTGCAAAGAGCGCTCATTTTTTAACCACTAAAAAACGCATAAAATCTCCATATTATGCGTAGGCTACTTTCTATCCATTCCGACCCCCCCTATCTAGTTTTGACTTCCATCAAGTGGGACCAAGCCTTCTTTATGGAGGTCAGACCCTCCCCCGGAATTCGCACCCTGGTTATAATGATATATATATAGAAAGTTCTTAACATGTTAGAAGTTATATGCACAACAAGTTATGTTAGTGCTTCAGTGCACAGCAAGGTTAGTTTAGAGCTTCTACGAACAATAAATAAATAATACTATGTTCGTGCTTCTAAGCAAAGTCAAGTCAAGTCTAGTCACCTTAATTTATATAGCGCTTTTAACAATACAGATTGTGTCAAAGCAACTGAACAGCATTAATTAGGAAAATAGTGTGTCAATAATGCAAAAAGACAATAGTAAACACTAATTTTTCAGTTAAAGGCAGTTCATCATTGAATTCAGTGATGTCATCATCCAGCTCAGTTCAGTTCAAATAGTATCTTTGCAATAATTTGCAATCAAGTCAATGATATCGCTGGAAATTAAGTGTCCCCAACTAAGCAAGCCAGAGGCGACAGCGGCAAGGAACCAAAACTCCATCGGTGACAGAATTGAGAAAAAACCTTGGGAGAAACCAGGCTCAGTCGGGGGGCCAGTTCTCCTCTGGCCAGACGAAAACAGCAGATCAATTCCAGGCTGCAGCAAAGTCACATTGTGCAGAGGACTCGTCTGGTTCCTGTGGTCTTGTCCCGGTGGTCGTCTGAGACAAGGTCTTTACAGGGGATCTGTATCTGGGGCTCATCTAGTTGTCCTGGTCTCCGCTGTCTTTC
>NW_015507146.1:60298-65690 GCF_001515645.1 Sinocyclocheilus grahami
ATTGCTATCAAATAGCACACCTAGGTTCCTAACTGATGACGAAGAATTGACAGAGCAGCCATCAAGTCTTAGAGAGTGTTCTAGGTTATTATATGCAGAGTTTTTATGTCCTATAATTAACACCTCTGTTTTTTCCGAATTTAGCAGTAAAAAATTACTCATCATCCAGTTTTTTATATCGACCACGCATTCCGCTAGTTTTCCAAATTGGTATGTTTCACCGGGCTGCGAAGAAATATAGAGCTGAGTATCATCAGCATTACAGTGAAAGCTAACACCGTGTTTCCTGATGATATCTCCCAAGGGTAACATGTAAAGCGTGAAGAGTAATGGCCGTAGTACTGAGCCTTGAGGTACTCCATACTGCACTTGTGATCGATATGCTACCTCTTCATTCACTGCTATGAATTGATGGTGGTCATATAAGTACGATTAGTTTAGAGCATCTATGGACAGTAATACTGTGTCAGTACTTCTAAGCAAAGGACGAGAATGCATGCACACAAATCCTATAAATCTTCATTCTCAGTGAGGGATAGTTGGAGTATGCATTATTAAGGGTAAAGCTTGCCCATATGAAAGACGATTCTTACAAAGGAAGAGAATGCTGTAACACATATCCTGTAAAGCTTCATTCTCAGTGAGAGATAGTTGGTTTATGCAATGCGTGCCCATATGAAAGATTTTAATTTCTCGTGAAGTGAAATCTTATTTGCAATGCGGAAAGACAGTTCTTAATGTGTTAGAAGTTTTATGCACAAGTTATGTTAGTGCTTCAATGCGCAACAAGGTTAGTTTAGACCTTATATGAAGAGTAATACTGTGTTAGTGCTTCTAAGCAAATTAAGAGAATTTGTTAGGAGTTTAATTCACAACAAGTTTTGTTAGTGATTCATGCACTGCAAGATTAGTTTAGAGATTCTATGAACAGTAATATTGTGATAGTGCTTCTAAGCAAAGGAAGAGAATGCATGCACACTTATACTGTAAAGCTTCTTTCTCAGAGCAAGACAGTTAGCTCATGCAATGTTAAGAGTAAAGATTGCCTGTTTGAAAGACGTTCTTATAAGTGAAGCGAAATCTTATTTGCAATCTAGAAAGACAGCTCTTAATGTGTTAGAAGTTTTATGCACAAAAAGTTATGATAGAACGTCAATGTACAGCAAGATTAGTTTAGAGCATATATGAACAGTACTACTGTGTCTGTACTTCTAAGCAAAGAAAAAAATGCATGCACACATATCCTATAAATTTTCATTCTCAGTGAGCGATAGTTGGATTATGCAATGTTAATGGTCAATTTTGCCCATATGAAAGATGATCCTTAAATGTGATAATAAATCTTATTTGCAATGCAGAAAGAACGTCCTTATTGTGTTAGAAGTATTATGCACCTCAAGTTATGTTAGTGCTTCACTGTACAGAAAGTCTGGTTTAGAGCTTCAATGAACAGTAATACTGAGTTAGAGCTTTTGAACAAATGTAGAAAATGCAAGAACTCATACGATGAAAAAAAATATTTCTTGTGTAAAAAGTTTTATGCACAAGTAATGTTAGAACTTCAATGGACAGCAAGATTAGTTTAGAGCTTCAATGAACAGTAATACTGTGCTAGAGCTTTTGAGCAAATGAACAGAATGCAAGAATACATATGATGAAAAAAAAATGTTTCTTAATGTGTAAAAAGTTTTATGTACAAGTAATGTTAAAACTTGCACAGCAAGATTAATTTAAAGCTTATTTTAACAGTAATACTCTTTTAGTTCTCCTAAGCAAAGGAAGAAAATGTAAGCCCAGATATGCCATAAAACTTCATTCTCAGTGAGAGATAGTGGGTCTAGGCAATGTTAAGGGTAATGCTTGCCCATATGAAAGATTTTACGTTCATGTGCACATCAAGTTATGTTATTGCTTCAGTGTACAGCAATATTGGTTTGGAGATTGTATGAACAGTAATACTGTGTAAGTGCTTCTAAGCAAATGAAGAGAATGCAATCCCACAAATGCTAAAAACATTCTTTCTCTGTAAGAGAAAGTTGGATTATGCAATGTTAGGAGTAAATCTTGCCCTCATGAAATATGTTTCTAACATTTGAAATGAAATGTATTTGCAATGCATAAAGAGAGAATTTAATGTGTTAGGAGTTTTATGCTCATGAAGTTACGATAGAGCTTCTAAGCACAGGAGGCTTAGTTTCGAGCTTCTGTGAATAGAAACACTATGTTTGTGCAACTAAGCAAATGAAGAGAATCCAAGCCTACATATGCTAAAAACCTTCTTTCCCTGTAACAGAAAGGTGGATTATGCAATGTTAAGACTAAAGCTTGCCCACTTGAAATAAGTTTCAAACATGTGAAATGAAATGTTATTTGCAATGCATGAAGACATATTTTGATGTGTTAGGAGTTTTATTGTGTTAGGAGTTTTATGCTCATGAAGTTATGTTAGAGCTTCTAAGTACAGGAATCTTAGTTTAAAGCTTCTGTGAATATAAACAATATGTTAGTGGAACTAAGAAAATGGAGAGAATGCAAGCCCACAAATGCCATAAAACCTTCTTTCTCTGTAAGAGAAAGTTGGATTATGCAATGTTAGGACTAAAGCGTGCCCTCATGAAATATGTTTCTAACATGTGAAATTAAATGTTATTTGCAATGCAGAAAGACAGATTTTAATGTGTTAGGAGTTTTATTGTGTTAGGAGTATTATGCTCATGAAGTTATGTTAGAGCTTCTAAGCACAGGAAGTTTATTTTAGAGCTTCTGAGAATAGAAACACTATGTTTGTGCAACTGAGCAAATGAAGAGAATTCAAGCCCACATATGCTAAAAACATTCTTTCTCTGTAAGAGAAAGGTGGATTATGCAATGTTAAGACTAAAGCTTGCCCACTTGAAATATGTTTCAAACATGTGAAATGAAATGTTATTTGCAATGCATAAAGACATATTTTAATGTGTTAGGAGTTTTATTGTGTTAGGAGTATTATGCTCATGAAGTTATGTTAGAGCTTCTAAGCACAGGAAGTTTCTGTAAGAGAAAGTGTGAATAGAAACACTATGGTTGTGCAACTAAGCAAATTAATAGAATCCAAGCCCACATATGCTAAAAACATTCTTTCTCTATAACAGAGAGGTGGATTATGCAATGTTAAGACTAAAGCTTGCCCACTTGAAATATGTTTCAAACATGTGAAATGAAATGTTATTTGCAATGCATAAAGACATATTTTAATGTGTTAGGAGTTTTATGCTATGTTTCTAACATGTGAAGTGAAATGTTATTTGCAATGCATAATGACATATTTTAATGTGTCAGGAGTTTTATTGTGTTAGGAGTATTATGCTCATTATGTTAGAACTTCAAAGCACAAGAAGTTCATTTTATAGCTTCTGTGAATGTAAACACTATGTTTGTGCAACTAAGCAAATGAAGAGAATCCAAGCCGACATATGCTAAAAACATTCTTTCTCTGTAACAGAAAGTTGGACTATGCAATGTTAAGACTAAAGCTTGCCCACTTGAAATGTTTCAAACTTGTGAAATGAAATGTTATTTGCAATGCATGAAGACATAATTTTATGTGTTAGGAGTTTTAGTGTGTTAGGAAGATTAAAGCTTCTTTAAATAGAAACACTATGTTAGTGGAACTAAGGAAATGGAGAGAATGCAAGCCCACAAATGCCAAAAACCTTCTTTCTCTGTAAGAGAAAGTTGGATTATGCAATGTTAAGACTAAAGCTTGCCCACTTGAAATATGTTTCAAACATGTGAAATGAAATGTTATTTGCAATGCAGAAAGACAGATTTTAATGTGTTAGGAGTTTTATTGTGTTAGGAGTTTTATAGTCATGAAATTATGTTAGAGCTTCTAAGTACAGAAATCTAAGATTAAAGCTTCTTTAAATAGAAACACTATGTTAGTGGAACTAAGGAAATGGAGAGAATGCAAGCCCACAAATGCCAAAAACCTTCTTTCTCTGTAAGAGAAAGTTGGATTATGCAATGTTAAGACTAAAGCTTGCCCACTTGAAATATGTTTCAAACATGTGAAATGAAATGTTATTTGCAATGCAGAAAGACAGATTTTAATGTGTTAGGAGTTTTATTGTGTTAGGAGTTTTATAGTCATGAAATTATGTTAGAGCTTCTAAGTACAGAAATCTAAGATTAAAGCTTCTTTAAATAGAAACACTATGTTAGTGGAACTAAGGAAATGGAGAGAATGCAAGCCCACAAATGCCAAAAACCTTCTTTCTCTGTAAGAGAAAGTTGGATTATGCAATGTTAAGACTAAAGCTTGCCCACTTGAAATATGTTTCAAACATGTGAAATGAAATGTTATTTGCAATGCAGAAAGACAGATTTTAATGTGTTAGGAGTTTTACTGTGTTAGGAGTTTTATGCTCATGAAGTTATGTTAGAGCATCTAAGCACAGGAATCTTAGATTAGAGCTTCTCTGAAAAGTAACTCTATGTTAGTTCAACTAAGCAAAAAAAGAGAATGCAAGCCCACAAATGCTAAAAACTTTCTTTCTCTGTAAGAAAAAGTTGGATTATGCAATGTTAAGACTAAAGCTTGCCCATTTAAAATATGTTTCTAACATGTGAAAAGAAATGTTATTTGCAATGCCTAAAGACAGAATTTAATGTGTTAGGAGTTTTATGCTCATGAAGTTATGATAGAGCTTCTAAGCACAGAAATCTTAGTTTAGAGCTTCTATGAACAGTAACTCTATGTTAGTTCAACTAAGCAAATTAAGAGAATGCAAGCCCACAAATGCTAAAAACCTTCTTTCTCTGTAAGGGAAAGTTGGATTATGCAATGTTAAGACTAAATCTTGCCCTCATGAAATAAGTTTTTAACATTTGCAATGAAATGTTATTTGCAATGCACAAAGAGAGAATTTAATGTGTTAGGAGTTTTACGCTCATGAAATTATGTTAGAGCTTCTAAGTACAGGAATCTTAGATTAAAGCTTCTTTGAATAGAAACACTATGTAAGTGGAACTAAGAAAATGGAGAGAATGCAAGCCCACAAATAACAAAAACCTTCTTTCTCTGTAACAGAAAGGTGTATTATGCAATGTTAAGTATAAAGCTTGCCCACTTGAATCATGTTTCAAACATGTGAAATGAAATGTTATTTGCAATGCAGAAAGACAGATTTTAATGTGTTAGGAGTTTTATTGTGTTAGGAGTTTTATGCTCATCAATGCCTAAAGACAGAATTTAATGTGTTAGGAGTTTTATGCTCATGAAATTAGGTTAGAGCTTCTAAGTACAGGAATCTTAGATTAAAGCTTCTTTGAATAGGAACACTATGTTAGTGGTACTAAGAAAATTGAGATAATGCAAGCCCACAAATGCCAAAAACCTTCTTTCTCTGTA
>NW_015507146.1:67093-68433 GCF_001515645.1 Sinocyclocheilus grahami
AAAGTTGGATTATGCAATGTTAAGACTAAAGCTTGCCCATTTTAAATATGTTTCTAACACATGTGAAATGAAATGTTATATGCTGCATAATGACATATTTTAATATCTCAGGAGTTTTATTGTGTTAGGAGTTTTATGCTCATTAAGTTATGTTAGAGCTTCTAAGCACAGGAATCTTAGTTTAGAGCATGTGTGAAAAGTAACTCTATGTTAGTTCAACTAAGCAAATGAATAGAATCCAAACCCACATATGCTAAAAACATTCTTTCTCTGTAACAGAGAGGTGGATTATGCAATGTTAAGACTAAAGCTTGCCCTCTTGAAATATGAAATGAAATGTTATATGCAATGCATAAAAAGAGAATTTAATGTGTTCGGAGTTTTATGCTCATGAATTTATATTAGAGCATCAAAGCACAATAGGCTTAGTTAGAGCTTCTGTGAACAGTAACTCTATGTTAGTACAACTAAGCAAATGAAGAAAATGCAAGCCCACAAATGCTAAAAACATTCTTTCTCTGTAAGAGAAAGTTGGATTATGCAATGTTAAGACTAAAGCTTGCCCTCTTGAAATATGAAATGAAATGTTATATGCAATGCATAAAAAGAGAATTTAATGTGTTCGGAGTTTTATGCTCATGAATTTATATTAGAGCATCAAAGCACAATAGGCTTAGTTAGAGCTTCTGTGAACAGTAACTCTATGTTAGTACAACTAAGCAAATGAAGAAAATGCAAGCCCACAAATGCTAAAAACATTCTTTCTCTGTAAGAGAAAGTTGGATTATGCAATGTTAAGACTAAAGCTTGCCCTCTTGAAATATGAAATGAAATGTTATATGCAATGCATAAAAAGAGAATTTAATGTGTTCGGAGTTTTATGCTCATGAATTTATATTAGAGCATCAAAGCACAATAGGCTTAGTTAGAGCTTCTGTGAACAGTAACTCTATGTTAGTACAACTAAGCAAATGAAGAAAATGCAAGCCCACAAATGCTAAAAACATTCTTTCTCTGTAAGAGAAAGTTGGATTATGCAATGTTAAGACTAAAGCTTGCCCTCTTGAAATATGAAATGAAATGTTATATGCAATGCATAAAAAGAGAATTTAATGTGTTCGGAGTTTTATGCTCATGAATTTATATTAGAGCATCAAAGCACAATAGGCTTAGTTAGAGCTTCTGTGAACAGTAACTCTATGTTAGTACAACTAAGCAAATGAAGAAAATGCAAGCCCACAAATGCTAAAAACATTCTTTCTCTGTAAGAGAAAGTTGGATTTTGCAATGTTAAGACTAAAGCGTGCCCATTTGAAATATGTTTCTAACATGTGAAAAGA
>NW_015507146.1:69339-70441 GCF_001515645.1 Sinocyclocheilus grahami
ATTAGTACAGCTAAGCAAATTAAGAAAATGCAAGCCCACAAATGCTAAAAACATTCTTTCTCTGTAAGAGAAAGTTGGATTATGCAATGTTAAGAATAAAGCTTGCCCTCTTGAAATATGTTTCTAGTATGAGAAATGAAATGTTATTTGCAATGCATAATGACATTGTAGTGTGTCAGGAGTTTTATTGTGTTAGGAGTTTTATGCTCATGAACTTATATTAGAGCTTCAAAGCACAAGAAGCTTAGTATAGAGCTTCGGTGAACAGTAACTCTATATTAGTACAGCTAAGCAAATTAAGAAAATGCAAGCCCACAAATGCTAAAAACATTCTTTCTCTGTAAGAGAAAGTTGGATTATGCAATGTTAAGAATAAAGCTTGCCCTCTTGAAATATGTTTCTAACATGTGAAATGTAATGTTATTTGCAATGCATAATGACATTGTAGTGTGTCAGGAGTTTTATTGTGTTAGGAGTTTTATGCTCATGAAGTCATGTTAGAGCTTCTAAGCACAGGAATCTTAGTTTAGAACTTCGGTGAACAGTAACTCTATGTTAGTACAACTAAGCAAATGAAGAAAATGCAAGCCCACAAATGCTAAAAACATTCTTTCTCTGTAAGAAAAAGTTGGATTATGCAATGTTAAGACTAAAGCTTTCCCATTTTAAATATGTTTCTAACATGTGAAATGAAGTGGTATTTGCAATGCTTATTAGACATTTTTTGATGTGTTAGGAGTATGAGAAATGAAATGTTATTTGCAATGCATAATGACATTGTAGTGTGTCAGGAGTTTTATTGTGTTAGGAGTTTTATGCTCATGAAGTCATGTTAGAGCTTCTAAGCACAGGAATCTTATTTTAGAACTTCGGTGAACAGTAACTCTATGTTAGTACAACTAAGCAAATGAAGAAAATGCAAGCCCACAAATGCTAAAAACATTCTTTCTCTGTAAGAGAAAGTTGGATTATGCAATGTTAAGACTAAAGCTTTCCCATTTTAAATATGTTTCTAACATGTGAAATGAAGTGGTATTTGCAATGCTTATTAGACATTTTTTGATGTGTTAGGAGTTTTATTGTGTTAGGAGTTTTATGCTCA
>NW_015507146.1:70594-72918 GCF_001515645.1 Sinocyclocheilus grahami
CAATGCATAAAGACATATTTTGATGTGTTAGGAGTTTTATTGTGTTAGAAAATTTTTGTTCATGAAGTTATGTTAAAGCTTCTAAGCACAGGAATCTTAGTTTAGAGCATCTGTGAAAAGTAACTCTATGTTAATTCAACTATGCAAATGAAGAGAATACAAGCCCACAAATGCTAAAAACATTCGTTCTCTGTAACAGAAAGGTGGATTATGCAATGTTAAGACTAAAGCTTGCCCATATGAAATATGTTTCTAACATGTGAAATGAAATGTTATTTGCAATGCATAAAGACATATTTTGATGTGTTAGGAGTTTTATGCTCATGAAGTTATATTAGAGCTTCTAAGCACAGGAATCGTAGTTTAGAGCTTCTGTGAACAGTAGCACAGAAACACTTAGTGCAACTAAGCAAATGAAGATAATGCAAGCCCACAAATGCTAAAAACATTCGTTCTCTGTAACAGAAAGGTGGATTATGCAATGTTAAGAATAAAGCTTGCCCTCTTGAAATATGTGTCAAACATGTGAAATGAAATGTTATTTGCAATGCATAAAAACATATTTTAATATGTCAAGAGTTTTATTGTGTTAGGAGTTTTATGCTCATGAAGTTATATTAGAGCTTCTAAGCACAGGAATCGTAGTTTAGAGCTTCTGTGAACAGTAGCACAGAAACACTTAGTGCAACTAAGCAAATGAAGATAATGCAAGCCCACAAATCCTAAAAACATTCTTTCCCTGTAAGAGAAAGTTGGATTATTCAATGTTAGGACTAAATCTTGCCCTCATGATATATGTTTCTAACATATGAAATGAAATGTTATTTGCAATGCATAATGACATAAGAAAATGCAAGCCCACAAATGCTAAAAACATTCTTTCTCTGTAAGAGAAAGTTGGATTATGCAATGTTAAGAATAAAGCTTGCCCTCTTGAAATATGTGTCAAACATGTGAAATGAAATGATATTTGCAATGCATAAAGACATATTTTGATGTGTTAGGAGTTTTATTGTGTTAGAAGTTTTATGCTCATGAAGTTATATTAGAGCTTCTAAGCACAGGAATCGTAGTTTAGAGCTTCTGTGAACAGTAGCACAGAAACACTTAGTGCAACTAAGCAAATGAAGATAATGCAAGCCCACAAATCCTAAAAACATTCTTTCCCTGTAAGAGAAAGTTGGATTATTCAATGTTAGGACTAAATCTTGCCCTCATGATATATGTTTCTAACATGTGAAATGAAATGTTATTTGCAATGCATGATAACATATTTTACGTGTCAGGAGTTTTATTGTGTTAGGAGTTTTATCGTGTGAGGAGTTTTATGCTCATTAAAATATGTTAGAGCTTCTAGGCACAGGAAGCTTAGTTTTTGAGCTTCTGTGAACTGTAACACTATGTTAGCACAACTAAGCAAATGAAGCGAATGCAAGCCCACAAATGCAAAAAACAATCTTTCTCTGTAAGAGAAAGTTTGATTATGCAATGTTAAGATTAAAGCTTGCCCACTTGAAATATGTTTCAAACATGTGAAATGAAATGTTATTTGCAATGCATAAAAACATATTTTAATATGTCAAGAGTTTTATTGTGTTAGGAGTTTTATGCTCATGAAGTTATATTAGAGCTTCTAAGCACAGGAATCGTAGTTTAGAGCTTCTGTGAACAGTAGCACAGAAACACTTAGTGCAACTAAGCAAATGAAGATAATGCAAGCCCACAAATCCTAAAAACATTCTTTCCCTGTAAGAGAAAGTTGGATTATTCAATGTTAGGACTAAATCTTGCCCTCATGATATATGTTTCTAACATATGAAATGAAATGTTATTTGCAATGCATAATGACATATTTTATGTGTCAGGAGTTTTATTGTGTTAGGAGTTTTATGCTAAGAAAATGCAAGCCCACAAATCCTAAAAACATTCTTTCCCTGTAAGAGAAAGTTGGATTATTCAATGTTAGGACTAAATCTTGCCCTCATGATATATGTTTCTAACATGTGAAATGAAATGTTATTTGCAATGCATAAAAACATATTTTAATATGTCAAGAGTTTTATTGTGTTAGGAGTTTTGTGCTCATTAAGTTATATTAGAGCTTCTAAGCACAGGAATCGTAGTTTAGAGCTTCTGTGAACAGTAGCACAGAAACACTTAGTGCAACTAAGCAAATGAAGATAATGCAAGTCCACAAATCCTAAAAAAATTCTTTCCCTGTAAGAGAAAGTTGGATTATTCAATGTTAGGACTAAATCTTGCCCTCATGATATATGTTTCTAACATATGAAATGAAATGTTATTTGCAATGCATAATGACATAT
>NW_015507146.1:73022-74656 GCF_001515645.1 Sinocyclocheilus grahami
TGAAATATGTGTCAAACATGTGAAATGAAATGTTATTTGCAATGCATAAAAACATATTTTAATATGTCAAGAGTTTTATTGTGTTAGGAGTTTTATGCTCATGAAGTTATATTAGAGCTTCTAAGCACAGGAATCGTAGTTTAGAGCTTCTGTGAACAGTAGCACAGAAACACTTAGTGCAACTAAGCAAATGAAGATAATGCAAGCCCACAAATCCTAAAAACATTCTTTCCCTGTAAGAGAAAGTTGGATTATTCAATGTTAGGACTAAATCTTGCCCTCATGATATATGTTTCTAACATATGAAATGAAATGTTATTTGCAATGCATAATGACATATTTTATGTGTCAGGAGTTTTATTGTGTTAGGAGTTTTATGCTCATGAACTTATATTAGAGCTTCAAAGCACAAGAAGCTTAGTTTAGAGCTTCTGTGAACAATAACACTATGTTAGTGCAACTAAGCAAATGAAGAGAATGCAAATCCTCAAATGATTAAAACCTTCTTTCTCTTTAAGTGAAAGTTGGATTATGCAATGTTAAGATTAAAGTTTGCCCATTTGAAAAATGTTTCTAACATGTGAAAAGAAATGTTATTTGCAATGTCTAAAGACAGAATTTATTGTGTTAGGAGTTTTATGCTCATGAAGTTATGATAGAGCTTCTAAGCACAGGAATCTTAGTTTAGAGCTTCTGTGAACAGTACCTCTATGTTAGTTCAACTAAGCTAATGAAGAGAATGCAAGCCCACAAATGCTAAAAAATATCTTGCTCTGTAAGAGAATGTTGGATTATGCAATGTTAAGACAAAAGCTTGCCCATTTGAAATATGTTTCTAACATGTGAAAATAAATGCTATTTGCAATGCATAAAGACAGAAATTATTGTGTTAGGGGTTTTATGCTCATGAAGTCATGTTAGAGCTTCTTAGCTCAGGAATCTTAGTTTAGAGCTTCTGTGAACAGTAACTCTATGTTAGTTCAACTAAACTAATGAAGAGAATGCAAGCCCACAAATGCTAAAAAATATCTTGCTCTGTAAGAGAATGTTGGATTATGCAATGTTAAGACAAAAGCTTGCCCATTTGAAATATGTTTCTAACATGTGAAATGAAATGTTATTTGCGATGCATAATGACATATTTTAATGTGTCAGGAGTTTTATTGTGTTAGGAGTTTTATGCTCATTATGTTAGAACTTCAAAGCAAAAGAAGTTCATTTTAGAGCTTCTGTGAATAGAAACACTATGTTTGTGCAACTAAGCAAATGAAGAGAATGCAAGCCCACAAATGCTAAAAACATTATTTCACTGTTAGAGAAAGTTGTATTATGCAATGTTAGGACTAAATCTTTTGAAATTGTTTTTCAACAGGGAAAGAGACGTGTGCGTGTGTGTGTGTGTGTGTGTGTGTGTGTGTGTGATGCTGGTTTAAGCTGGTCCTTTGCTGGTTGTGCTGGTCCTTTGCTGGTCCTTTTGCTGGTTTGTGCTGGTCCTTTGCCAGCACATAACCTGCATAAACCAGCAAAAGGACCAGCATAAACCAGCAAAGGACCAGCATAAACCAGCAAAGGACCAGCATAAACCAGCAAAGGACCAGCATAAACCAGCAAAGGACAAGCACAACCAGCAAAGG
>NW_015507146.1:74722-75075 GCF_001515645.1 Sinocyclocheilus grahami
TGTGTGTGTGTGTGTGTGTTTTCCTTTGAAACAGTTTCCCCAGAAATACTTCGCTATTTAATGCATTTTTCCTTACAAATTGTATTATCAGCATAACAATTCGAGTAAATATGTAAAAGGTATGGTATGATGCCATCCTTTTAGAACACTGTGCATTTATGTTAAAATTGTAACATAAATGATCAAGTTTAGTTATTCTTATTTCTTTATGCAAAACGCTCAAACTGGCACTGTTTTGGAGAGAAATGGGCTCTCATTTTAACCCATATCATGGTGTGTGATGCTGAACTATGAGTTTCTCATGGTGTTTGTATTTGCACTGTTCTAAACATTAATATTTTATGTGCAACAAC
>NW_015507146.1:75121-105835 GCF_001515645.1 Sinocyclocheilus grahami
AAAAAAGATTAATAAGTAATCTAAAAATATATTGTTCATTGTCAGTTCATGTTAGTTAATGCATTAATTAATGTTAACCAAAGAGACCTTATTGTAAATTGTTGCCAACACTTTTTATGATCTATGACCTTTTATAAAAATTATTTTAATTATCTATAAGCAGTTGTGAAAATTATATAAAACAATGTCACCAGTAAAATACACACACATATATATATATATATACATATAAAATAATATGTGTGTGTGTGTTTGTTTATTATTCTAATTAATTGAACTGAGCAGTAAAGCTCTTAAAATACTTTTAAAATATTTTAAAAGACTTAAAATATTTTTTAACCTATCAGTGAGAGAGGTAGGATAAATAAAAGTTGTAATGATTTTTTTCTTTAAAGCTCTAAAAGCATTTCTACAATAATTATTTAAAAGTATACAGAGAGTACAGAACGGCCGTAACATTTCAAATGATTCTATGCATTTGTTTTCATTCTGATACACAGCTAAATAGCTGATCAGGATTGAGGTTAACTGTTATCCATAGAGTGTTGTAAAGTCTTGAAACTGTGACTATTTCCTCAGAATAACTTGTTCTATGTATGTAAAAAGTTTTGAACGGTTTGGAAGCTGCATTTTAATAATACATCACAATTACTCTGTAATTTTTTCCTGTTATTTTAACAAATCACCACGGCAAAACCGTTCATGCAATCCAAAATCCATCCGCAATATAAGTTCCTCAATGTTTTGGCATCATGTCGAAAAAGTTTGGTGTGTATAGCGTAAATTTCCTCTGAGGAGTATTCATTAATTCACAGCTATATTTTCCCAAAAATCCACATATACTTTTTACACAGCCCTGAATAGGCAACTTCCTGTTGGGCGGAGCCTATGACATGCAGTGCAAAAGTTGTTCGGCTCAATGAGTTCTATATGTGTACTGAGTTTCATATGAAGTTTTCCGGCTGTGTTCCAGGGGGCGCTGTAAAGCCCCTCTACCACGCCCAGGTCCCAGCCTCTGCAGCGTCCTAATGGCTGCAGGTTCCAACGCGTGTGCAAATTTTCAAGAGTTTTTGAATATGTTAAGGCCCCCAAAAAGCCCCGGAAGGTTGAAAAAAAATAAATAAAAAATAATAATCCTTAGGGGATCAATAGGGCCCTGCGCCTTTCTGGCTTGGGCCCTAATAATAATCCTTAGGAAAACAATAGGCCCCTGCGCCTTAGCGGCTTGGGCCCTAACTATATACAATATAACTAAATAATACATGTATATATTTATTTATAATAATACATATATATATATAACTAAATATGCGTAGTAATATGTGTAGTATAAATTACTACACTATAAATTACTACATTAGTATACATTACTGTTAATTTAGGCTAATTTGAATAATTAGGAAATTGATTTTAAAAAGTATAGTATAAAATGTTGTGGAATGTATGACTTAAGGTAAGGTGAAATAAAAGGAATTCAGAAAGTGAAAAAAAAACACGACATCTGTCATATTAAGTAAGTTGGATAAACACTTTATGACCTTTTCACAATGTTTTTGTAATGTAAGACGAAGAGACTTACATTTACACTGAAAATGATTTATACTGAGAATCTCATGCATATCCATAACATAAAATTAATTGCACATACATTCAAACCTTAAAGAATAAGTCTTTAATGTATTAGAATTTCATAAGTGTGTGTGCATGTCGTACTTTATATGTATCACAGGTTTTAAGGGTGTATACATGCATTGAGTTTGATCATTCTATTAAGACTTAACATGTTTTTCCCTTTCTTGCTAATTTGGAGCTGAAACGAGGGAAGCAGGGCCCTGATCAAGACTCTGCCCAGAACCACTTTCGAGTGGCTTAAAGTCGAGTTCTTCCACAGGGATCCCAAATGCTCGCAGCTTTGCTAAAGAAGTCTTCAGCAGGTCATTATGGGCCTGTGGATGGAAATAGACAGATACACTTAATCACGACAGGCTGTCGTCAATACATATTGTATGATATTTTTTAAATCACATGCTATTTTTAATCTAATAACAATAAATGTTTTATTCGGTAATGTGCCTGTGTCACATGACCAACTTTTAGTCATATTTCAGTGAAGATTAATTTAAGTTTTAATTTCAACATCCATTCACAAAAACAAACAAATAAGCACATTGTCATGCTATTCTAACATTATATTCGTTACTTATTTGTCTTATCTTGTTTCAGCTCAGTTCACACATTAACATTGATTTTAAGACTGTGAATATGTGCATACTGTTTTATGTGTATATGTGTGTGCCAAGTTTATGTATGTTTCAACATTTTAAAAGTGTATGTATGTGTAAGGTGTTGTCTAAGTTGTCTGCTTTTTACATTGGTGTGTGTATAATGTCATTTAATATGTACTGTTTGAGCATTCCATACTGTGGGATTACAAATTTAAGAATCTGTTTAAAATATGCTGATCCTATGTTCTGACATAGCATCACATGAAAGATCCCGCCCCCTTAAAATGTATATAAACTCTACTGTGCTGAGCTATAGTCAGACTTGGATGACTGCAGCGACGCACAGCGAGTCCTCAATAAAGAGTGACTTCTGTATGAAAGATATCCCAACGTCTCCTGGTTTCTGCTTCGACGAGGAAAAGTTTCCTACAGTTTTGGTGCCGTGACCCGGATAGAGCTCCTCACCTGAATCCAGATTGAAACTTCAAGCACAACAAAGATCTGACTACGTTCCAGACTGAATCTTTCTGTACAACCCAGGGTTGGTGAGTTCCACTCTATCCAAAAGAACCTTTAAGACCAGTACAAATGTGTTATCCTCTGCGCCGTCAGAGAAGAGTTAACAGACAGCTGTAGGGTTTGGTTAACTAAGTTATCCTCTAAAATATTTATTTTAGAGATGAAGGTTATCCTCTGTTTCGGCAGGGAAGAATTAGTTATCCTCTGTTAAGACAGGGAAGATTAACATTACGTGTTAATATTTGTAATCCTCTGGTTCGGCAGAGAAGAATTGGTCACCATCAGTTTTGGCAGGGAAGTTTAGCATAAAGTGCTAGTAAATTTGTTATTTGCTTTGCTTTGCCAAGGAAGGTTAACGGCTCTTGGTGCCTCTGCCCTAGTCTTTGAGTAGTTATGCTGATTGGATTAGGACTGTCAAACTGATTGGATTAGCACCTATGCATTTGAATGCCACTGTTATGCTAATGAGATCAGAGCTGGAGAAATTCCGGTAACGGGCTGATTCCTGTATTGCATTTGCATGCTTTGTTTAGATTGTCTCCACCTCTACTGAATGAATCCCACCCCCTTAAAATGTATATAAACTCTACTGTGCCGAGCTATAGTCAGACTTGGATGACTGCAGCGACGCACAGCGAGTCCTCAATAAAGAGTGACTTCTGTATGAAAGATATCCCACAAATAGAAAGCAGTTATTTTAAATAGTAAAAACATTTCACAATATTACTGCTTTTGCTGCATTTTGGATCAAATAAATGCTGGCTTGGTGAGCAGAAGAGAATTATTTAAAAAACATTAAAAATCTTACTGTTCAAAAACTTTTGACTGGTAGTGTAGCTTGATTGCCAGATACATAAATGTAGATCTAATAATTTTGAAGATGCAATGATGACTATGAGTTCCTAAAAACAACTTAATGAGAGAAATTCTGTAATTTGATTTTTCACCTTGAGTGAAGTGATAAGGTCCAAATTCTTGTAGACAATGTCATTGAAGTAGTTCCTGATGTCTCTGAAAGCTTTCTCATGATTCATCATCAGCATGTTGATGTGACTGTTCTTTCGTTCCTCGATCTCATGAATCTCTGTTTTGCATCTCAGTTCTTCCTCCTGCCGTAGTTTCTGCATCTTTTTCTTATATTTGGACTCAATTTCTGTGACAATATTTTCACTCCCATGTTAAATCACTAAAGCAAGTTTTTACGGTCTAGGAAAATCTCTTCACTTCCCATACCCGTTTACTTTATGCCACATAATACTGTGTTACAGTATTTAACAAAGAATATTTACTACTCATCAAAGCACTTCAAAATGTGAAAGTGAAAAAAAAGTCCAGACATATGAATTAAATTAATCACAAAAAAGTACTTTTTACTTTGAATAACCTAAATAACACATCATTAGTTGACCTGTGTCCACTTGAGATGGCTTTTTATGCAACCCCAAGTAATGCTTAATTGGGAAACGCTAACAACACTGCAGACCAATGTCCAGGTTGTATTCATGTTACACAAATGTATATGTTATAGACCACACTTTTGTAATGGTCACAAAATAAGTTCTTCATCAAATGTAGTACCAACTCTGACAGTACGTGATTTTGGACAGCACGTTTCCCTAAAAAAAACACACCTGATTCAACTCAACTCATTTTCAGAGACTTATTATCTTGTGAAAAATGTCTGGAAAATACACACAATGCACATGATGTCTGATATCACCCCCATACTCTCAATCACTACAGCCTACATTATTCCACTAATATAATAATAATAATAATTCTACATTACATTTATATAGTGCTTTTCTAAGCGCTTTACATTGTGAGGGGGGGTCTCCTCGTCCACCACCAGTGTGCAGCATCCACCTGGATGATGCGACGGCAGCCAAAGTGCGCCAGAACGCCCACAACACACCAGCTTATTGGTATAGAGGAGACAGAGTGATGAAGCCAATCATTATATGGGGATGATTAGGAGGTCATAATGGTCAGAGGGCAATGAAAAAAATAAGCAAGGTATTTTAAGTCTGCGTGTACCAGAAATTGCTACCGGCTTTACTTAAGCATTGTGACGTGTTTCCAACTGAAACGGAATATCGAATAGAGGGCAGGGTTTTATTTTAGAGCACATGCCTGGCATCTCTTGCTCGTATCAAACTAATGATTTGGAGGGGCATGGTTGAGAATACTCTTCCCAAACTATCAAACTGATATCATCAGAGAAGGAATGCCATTCCAGAGCAGAAGCAAATTTTCAGATTCTGATTAAAGATTACCAAGACAATTTTTTTTCTATGGGTTTACTTGCATGGATTATTTGTTTACCTCAAGACAAGCAATATGTGCTAACAAAGTAAATAGTTAACATTTTGATTTTAAATCAAATATGCTACATTACATATGCTGCACATCCATTGAGATTAAATAAAATAGTGTGCTGTAAAGACAGAGAGCAAAACTCAAAATGTTCAAAATGATTGAAGGCAAGTACAAGATCTGTTCTAAATTTATAATTAGCCTCTAACTCAAACACTGGTGAGTGAAATCTAACAATTTATTAGTCAATGGCTAACGATAGACATTATTTGGTCATCTATCATGGAAATTTAGTTGCATATGCGAGTGATTTACTTGCATTGTAGAGGGTTGATATAGTGCTCAAAATTAGTTCTATGCAACAAGAAAACTTAAAATTAAAATTTTTTTAATTAAAATTAAAATTTTAGCCCAGTGGTTCCCAAACTTTTTGCAGTGTGCACCCCTTTCTAGTGTTTGACACGTGTCACCACCTTACTCCAGTTAAACGCCACATTTTTAACTGCAATAACTAAATACATATATTCACTGTATACACACATTAACCTTTTTGCTCACCAGCAACTAAGATGTATTTACATAGTTTAAAGAAGCTGAAACGTAGCATGAATGCATTTACACTGCAAAATTACATTATAATATAGTTTGTTGCTATGAGATGTGCGACTGTTCTGCTGTGATCTTTGTTTGGAACTATTTTCGTTAACCAAATCGAGCAAAAACAGTCATAATGACAATATTGTACTAAAATGTAAGTCACATAATATTAACTACTAGTTTGAACTCTTGCATAAAATCAATGTCAAATTTGCAATCATACTGGTTTTCAGGGAAAACTGCACTCTCTTGGTCTTGTCATGTTGCTTAACTAGGCTATAGGCCTATGGTATAAATATAAAAACTAAATTTTTACTGCAGTATGTTTCTTCTGTGTGCAGTTTTGTTCATTTGTTTTGATTTCTCCACGAGATTGTCTCACACACAGACAGGCTGCGCAAGCCTCAACTGCCACGACTTTGTTACTGTCAATACATTATCCATTATCAATCGCCGTTTACACCAAATGTAATCAAATCTGAGTCAATTTCGGTGCTTCCCTAGTTAGATGTTTTCATCAGGTTAATTGTCCGGCCGGGCATGTAAAATTCCTTTTCACTTGCCCTTTCAAACAATCCACTTGTCACAGACAAGCATTTATGTCGAGCTCTGTTACTGTATAAAGTCAGCCCGCCAAAGTGGCTATATAGTGGCAGTGACCGTGTTCCACGCCACTGCTGAAATCCACCTGCATTTGGTAGCTTGGCAGGTGTTAATGTTAAGTCCTGACTGTATATTTGAAAACATCAAATTTCAGTTATAAATTAAAAAAAAAACAATATTACCCCCTATCTTTTTTTAGTGAGATGGATGGGCCTGCATGTTTGCACACAGATCATCAAAATAATTCCCTCGTGCACCATGGTGGTCAGTCTACGCACCCCAGTTTGGGAACCGCTGTTCTAGCCCATCCAAATATATAAAGACAGAAAATTTACCTCGTACTTGTCTGGCAAAATCATTTCTCAGAACAGTAATTTCCTCATCGTGTTTCTGTTGAAAGAGAATTTTGTTTATTTTCATTTATCTCAAATGCAAAAGCAAAAGTGTAACTGTCATTGTAATGGTAATCATTATAGCCAGGGTGCAAATTACGGGGAGGGGGATTGGGAGTAGTGTACTTGTAATATAAAGTTTACTTATATATAATATAATGGTCTTTTTGGGCACCATAAGACTGAATATAGAAAACGTTAAGATGGGTGTGCATACTGCACACTGACAACACAGGTTATTGACCTAACACAAAATAGTTTTCTTTATGTCTGTGAATATGCAGGGAAAAAAGCAGATATATCTGAGATTCAGGTATACAAGTATACAATATTAGAATACAACCCAGCGGGCACCTTGATGTCAACTGATATCAAGTTGATGTCAAATGTTAGTCAAGTCTTGATCAAGACGCTGTATAACATCATTTTAATGCCAGTTTGGACAGCAATTTCTTCCAGTGGTAATTGGGTGAAAATATGTATGGAATGCCAAACCTGACAAAATTAGAAATATATAAATACATAAATAAATATACAAAGAAATGTAAAAAAGCAAAAATAAATAAATAAATATACAAATAAATTTTATTAAATTAATTTATTTATTCTTTTATTTATTTCCACTTTTATTTATTTTCACATTTATTTGTTTCTACATTTCTTTGTCCGTAGGGTAATGATGAGGGTGTGTTTTAACTCAGGAATAGCAATCGAGCCTGAGTAGGTGAGTTGTACGTTTGAGGCCATAGTGACACAACACCTTGTGTTGTGTCCAAACAAAATACAAGCACTGTAGCCTACATGACGTGCCTGTTGATAGTGGGATGAATTAATTATTTTCCCAATTTTCCCCCGATTTACAGCCTGAACAAGTTGACGCTAGTTGCTGAAAGTCAGTGCCAGTCTATAGATTAGAATTGACAGATTCCACATAAAATCGCATAGTGTATGATGGTCACAGATAAGGAATTGATTCCATCCAGTCGGAGGATATCAAACATGTTTGATATTTTCAGCTGATTTTAGAACACATTGTTTCCATTTGTAATGCGTCTCCTAGAAACAAGGCGCACATTTCTGCATGAGTTTGTTGTGATCGGAACAACTTTAAAGTCTGGTAGTGTATGATCCTCAGTCGTGTAGAGTATGATGGCCAGTTTTCCTATGTGATTATTTACAAAGTCGGTAAGTGTATGATGCCTGGTGATTAAAATCTGCTCAGATTTTAAAAGTCGTGTAGTGTATTCCAGCCTTAAGATTGGCAATATGGCCAAAATCTTATATCACGGGTTAAGTTATTTAATATCACCCTAACTGTATTTATACAATCTAAGTCATTCATCCCACTATTAACAGTCACGTCATGTAGGCTACACTGCTTGTATTTAGTTTGGACAAAGTGTCACTGTGGCCTCAAAGCTTACAACTCGCCTACTTTGGCTCGATTGCTATTGCCATTACCCTACGGACAAAGAAATGTATAAATAAATAAATGTGAAAATAGATAAATGTATAAATAAATAAAAGAAAAAATAAATAAGTGTGGAAAAAATATACTGTACATAAAAAAGGAAATAAAAGTATAGATAATCATTTATTTTATTTTTTTTTACTTTTATTTGTATATTTATCTTTGCTTTTTTACATTTCTTTGTATATTTATGTATTTATTTATTTATTTCTAATTTTGTCAGATTTGGCATTCCATAAATATGAAGTTAATACACTGAAATTGGTTTAATGTATATGTAGGCCAATGTGTTTGAAATTCAGTTTGCATCAAATCAATGTCATGATTTAGACGTCATATTGATGTCATATGGACATCACATTGACATCTATGATTTGTGTGTTTGATTGATATATATTGCATAATATGCATTCTTTGTCGGTCTGATTAAGTTTCAAGTAGAATTTTTTCTTAACTGGGGCCTCGGACAGCATCGATTTGCCACATCTCGTTTTGAAACATGTCCCAGTGGGCAAATGATATTCAAAAGACCTGAAATTGACATCAAAAATGTCAATGTGAAAAAACAGCTCAAATATCCAAATCAAACTGACGTCAGAAACTTGATGTCCATTTCAGATCAACATACTCATTTTCTTTTTAATGTCCATTCAATGACAAAACTTTCTCTGCTGTTTAGCACCACACCTGTAGATGGCCACTAGAAGTGACGGTCTGCTTCAAAAGCATTGACAATCCTAAAACTAACCGTGACCTTGTGTGCAGCTCATGTTCTGTCACTCTCAGGTGGGTACATGTCATGTAATGTAAAACAAGTTTGGGTAACTTTTAACACTTACAAGAATGTGTTTGAAAAAATATGACTTTGTGCTACGACTATTTCTGGTAGTTTTTGTGTATGCACGGCTAAAAATGCTTTGATTACATTTACCACTGTAGCATGAGTGCGACAGTTTGGAATGTGCGTGACACAAAACCGCTTGTTTGTGTGTGAGGTTAATTCATGACACGCCGCTATTTCAAAACGGTTACACTGTCCATATATCCATATGATTTCTGCGATGCGGACAACATGGAAGGAACCACGGAGTACAGGCATAAAACCACAATTCACTGCATAATACGGAATGTCACGGAATTTGGGCAATTTTGAATTAAACAATCAGGATGTAGCCCTGCACAGCTAATCAAATTCATATTGTGATATGGACTAACGTTAGTAATTATTCATCTGTTGTTCTGCGATCTTTGTTCACAATCAGAAGAGTGTCAGAAACAATCAGTTTCTTTTTTAATTTACATTTGTATTATTGATTTCAAGTTTGTTGAATAAAACTTTTCTTTCATTGCATTGATTTTCTGTCATAATTTTGGTTGTCGAAAGAACATTAGATTGTGGATGTCAAATGGACGTTAAGTTTTTGACATCAGTTTGATTTGATTTTAAGACGCTAATGTTTGATGTTAATTTGATGTCTTGTTAAGGTGTCCGCTGGGAAGGCTCTGTCCCAAACTACACTATATTGTGTTAAAATTCAAAATTTACCATGCAATATTCACAACATTAACAACAATCTGTTAATGTTTTTCCCTTCCTCCCACACTGTGTAATTCATATCCTGATTACATAGTATTGTAATCATAATCATACCAGATGAAGGTTCTTTATCACATTCTCATTGGACAGCTCCTGCTCTTTCACGTCCACTTTCAAGCAGCACATGTCCTTCCGTAGCTGATTCTCAAAGGCAGCGTGCTCCTTTTGCAGCAGTTTGCTGCTGACAACACTTTCAGCTTTCAGCTCAGAGAGCATGTTCTGCTCTTCATACAGTAAGTGCTTCACCTTCTGCTTATAAACCTGAACAAAAACAGATTCATATCACACAGTGTTATGTTCATTATGAGCCAACACATAGTTAATCAATTATGAATATATATTGATTATGATTATATAATTAATAAATTATGAAAATAACTTTCAACACCTTAATTTCCACTTGGTGGCGCTCCTCACCCTCCTCTAGTTCACGCTCTCTGTTTCTCAGTTCACACTTTTTCTCTTCCAGTTGTCTTTTGGTGATTTCCCAAAACGTGTGGATTTTATCCCTCTCTAGTTGGAAATAGTTGCGTTCCTCTCGTTCTCTGTCCAGCTCCTCTCGCAGACGCACAATGTGCTCTTCCAACTACAAAACTCTCATGAGTTAAAGACAGATTGATAAAACGAAATATAAATGAATGGCTACCATTAACAAGGTGTTCTTGGTTTCATTATTATTAGTAGTAGTAGACTACACACATGAGAAAATCACACCTGCTCTTTAGACATCTCATCTGTGGACAAGCCATCCACTACTGTTGGAGTTTTGCCCTTTGGGGACTTGTTGAAAGATTTTCTTTTTGGCGGCTGGAATATGGACAGATAAACAGGTAAAGTTTAAAAAAGTTTAGGTCTATTGTGCTGGATACTGTACATTTCTATTGCACACGCACAGGAAACTATTTTCACATTTCCTTTATGAAAATTAACTATGGTTTTGTTCAATTAAAAGTGTAGTTTTTAAAAAATTATTATTACCATTTGTATAACCACAGTTCTACTACAAATACCATGGTTAAACTATAGGCCTAGTTAGTGTAGCAAAACCATGGTTAATTTATGATTACACTTTATTGGATTTTTTATTATTTATTATTGTAGTAAAATCATGGGATATATTTATATACTATTAATGTATTGACACAACAAAAATAATATACTGCAAGGGATACATTCTCTATTTAGCGGAAATACAGTTTGTAATAAACATATTTTATCAGACTTTACGTTAGCTTCTAGTATAGTAATAATTAGTCGATAAACTAGCGTCTCACCCACCAACAACAGCGATACTGAGCCACATTTATTTATTCTCGCTGAAAGTTCATCTGACAATAAACGCACAGACGGCATGATTTAAAAACATTTGCTTACCATTATTTGTGAAAGCGTTTATCATCACCTCAAATGAAAATAAAGTGTTTTTTTCGCTTCACACGCTAACACTACTAAACAATGGTTTCCTAGCAACATGAAATCTCTTCTTCTGCCGGTGCTGCTGCTGCTTCTTCTTCTTCTTCTTGTTTTACTGTGGATCGGAAACAAAAAGTGCATTAACGCCACCTATTGCCCAAATGGACCATTGACGATCGTCCTACATGAACATCAACAACTTAACATAACATCCGATTTAAAAACCCACATAAGGGCTTAAGACTTCGTCCAAAATCAATAATAACAAAACTTTATACACACTCACTATATTAATTTAAACCTGTACTTTTCAGATAGCCATTGCAACATTAATAATGTACTATTTTTACCTGCCTAGACTTAGTAGATTTTTAAAAATGTATCCTGCATCTGGATTTAGAAGATTTTTGTAAATGTAATGATGTCCTTTCCTCACTAGTTCTTCATTTTAATTATTTATTTCAACTGTATAGTTCCTGCAATGCATTATAACATGTTAAACTAACTCATTAACTCCACATCCCTCACAGACATGTTGGATGCTTAACTTATTAAGCACATGTTCAAACCTGTATCCAGAGATGAAAATGTATTTAAAATAATTTTTCCTCTGTGGAAAAATTAACACAAATACAAAATACTGCGTGGAGAAATGTATTTAAATACAAATACAGTATTTTGTATTTTGAAAATACACAACATACATGTGAAATTGGCCATTCAGTGCAGGTATCCCTAGGCTGAAATCTATCTGGACCAAACAAACACACATTTCGATGTGTACAACTGCTTAGAAACTTTTGTTTTTATTTTACATACCTCTTAGTTTATACCTCTTAGTTAAAGTGTATTTTGTTGTATATAAAGTTTATTCAAATTAGAAAGTTTATTTAAAATGTTTTTTTTTTTTAGAATATTTAAATAGCATTTAACACTATTTGCTCAAAGGTTTTTTGTTTTAGTTTTTTTTACGAACAATAAAACCAAAACCGTAAGATTTTTTTTGTGGTGAACCATTCATCAGTGTCTTTACAAATTAAATTGTTGATGTCACGGAATTTGGGCAATTTTGAATTAAACAATCAGGATGTAGCCCTGCACAGCTAATCAAATTCATATTGTGATATGGACTAACGTTAGTAATTATTCATCTGTTGTTCTGCGATCTTTGTTCACAATCAGAAGAGTGTCAGAAACAATCAGTTTCTTTTTTAATTTACATTTGTATTATTGATTTCAAGTTTGTTGAATAAAACTTTTCTTTCATTGCATTGATTTTCTGTCATAATTTTGGTTGTCGAAAGAACATTAGATTGTGGATGTCAAATGGACGTTAAGTTTTTGACATCAGTTTGATTTGATTTTAAGACGCTAATGTTTGATGTTAATTTGATGTCTTGTTAAGGTGTCCGCTGGGAAGGCTCTGTCCCAAACTACACTATATTGTGTTAAAATTCAAAATTTACCATGCAATATTCACAACATTAACAACAATCTGTTAATGTTTTTCCCTTCCTCCCACACTGTGTAATTCATATCCTGATTACATAGTATTGTAATCATAATCATACCAGATGAAGGTTCTTTATCACATTCTCATTGGACAGCTCCTGCTCTTTCACGTCCACTTTCAAGCAGCACATGTCCTTCCGTAGCTGATTCTCAAAGGCAGCGTGCTCCTTTTGCAGCAGTTTGCTGCTGACAACACTTTCAGCTTTCAGCTCAGAGAGCATGTTCTGCTCTTCATACAGTAAGTGCTTCACCTTCTGCTTATAAACCTGAACAAAAACAGATTCATATCACACAGTGTTATGTTCATTATGAGCCAACACATAGTTAATCAATTATGAATATATATTGATTATGATTATATAATTAATAAATTATGAAAATAACTTTCAACACCTTAATTTCCACTTGGTGGCGCTCCTCACCCTCCTCTAGTTCACGCTCTCTGTTTCTCAGTTCACACTTTTTCTCTTCCAGTTGTCTTTTGGTGATTTCCCAAAACGTGTGGATTTTATCCCTCTCTAGTTGGAAATAGTTGCGTTCCTCTCGTTCTCTGTCCAGCTCCTCTCGCAGACGCACAATGTGCTCTTCCAACTACAAAACTCTCATGAGTTAAAGACAGATTGATAAAACGAAATATAAATGAATGGCTACCATTAACAAGGTGTTCTTGGTTTCATTATTATTAGTAGTAGTAGACTACACACATGAGAAAATCACACCTGCTCTTTAGACATCTCATCTGTGGACAAGCCATCCACTACTGTTGGAGTTTTGCCCTTTGGGGACTTGTTGAAAGATTTTCTTTTTGGCGGCTGGAATATGGACAGATAAACAGGTAAAGTTTAAAAAAGTTTAGGTCTATTGTGCTGGATACTGTACATTTCTATTGCACACGCACAGGAAACTATTTTCACATTTCCTTTATGAAAATTAACTATGGTTTTGTTCAATTAAAAGTGTAGTTTTTAAAAAATTATTATTACCATTTGTATAACCACAGTTCTACTACAAATACCATGGTTAAACTATAGGCCTAGTTAGTGTAGCAAAACCATGGTTAATTTATGATTACACTTTATTGGATTTTTTATTATTTATTATTGTAGTAAAATCATGGGATATATTTATATACTATTAATGTATTGACACAACAAAAATAATATACTGCAAGGGATACATTCTCTATTTAGCGGAAATACAGTTTGTAATAAACATATTTTATCAGACTTTACGTTAGCTTCTAGTATAGTAATAATTAGTCGATAAACTAGCGTCTCACCCACCAACAACAGCGATACTGAGCCACATTTATTTATTCTCGCTGAAAGTTCATCTGACAATAAACGCACAGACGGCATGATTTAAAAACATTTGCTTACCATTATTTGTGAAAGCGTTTATCATCACCTCAAATGAAAATAAAGTGTTTTTTTCGCTTCACACGCTAACACTACTAAACAATGGTTTCCTAGCAACATGAAATCTCTTCTTCTGCCGGTGCTGCTGCTGCTTCTTCTTCTTCTTCTTGTTTTACTGTGGATCGGAAACAAAAAGTGCATTAACGCCACCTATTGCCCAAATGGACCATTGACGATCGTCCTACATGAACATCAACAACTTAACATAACATCCGATTTAAAAACCCACATAAGGGCTTAAGACTTCGTCCAAAATCAATAATAACAAAACTTTATACACACTCACTATATTAATTTAAACCTGTACTTTTCAGATAGCCATTGCAACATTAATAATGTACTATTTTTACCTGCCTAGACTTAGTAGATTTTTAAAAATGTATCCTGCATCTGGATTTAGAAGATTTTTGTAAATGTAATGATGTCCTTTCCTCACTAGTTCTTCATTTTAATTATTTATTTCAACTGTATAGTTCCTGCAATGCATTATAACATGTTAAACTAACTCATTAACTCCACATCCCTCACAGACATGTTGGATGCTTAACTTATTAAGCACATGTTCAAACCTGTATCCAGAGATGAAAATGTATTTAAAATAATTTTTCCTCTGTGGAAAAATTAACACAAATACAAAATACTGCGTGGAGAAATGTATTTAAATACAAATACAGTATTTTGTATTTTGAAAATACACAACATACATGTGAAATTGGCCATTCAGTGCAGGTATCCCTAGGCTGAAATCTATCTGGACCAAACAAACACACATTTCGATGTGTACAACTGCTTAGAAACTTTTGTTTTTATTTTACATACCTCTTAGTTTATACCTCTTAGTTAAAGTGTATTTTGTTGTATATAAAGTTTATTCAAATTAGAAAGTTTATTTAAAATGTTTTTTTTTTTTAGAATATTTAAATAGCATTTAACACTATTTGCTCAAAGGTTTTTTGTTTTAGTTTTTTTTACGAACAATAAAACCAAAACCGTAAGATTTTTTTTGTGGTGAACCATTCATCAGTGTCTTTACAAATTAAATTGTTGATGACAGACAGTGATTAACCTAATTATTTTGTCTCTACATAAACATACATTTGCATAGATGGGTGAACACAATCACCTGGTTTTGTAAATGTGACAAATTTTTCATTAAGCACTGTAACGATCAGGCCACTGAAGGCGAGTTAAGGATGAACCCAAGTGCAGCTTTATTTACAAAGTGATCCAGAATCCAAACAATAAACACAGACTTGACTTGACTTGACTTGACTTGACTTGACTTGAACACTAACCAACAGCAGGACAAATACATTCAATTCATGACCAGGAACAAAGGCAACAACATGGCTACTTATAGCAAACAAAGAGGGTCACATGACATGAACAAACCAATGGGAAACAAGACACATGACCTGGACAACCAATCAGAACATGACACAATGAACAGAGGAACCAATAGCATGAAGACAAGAGGGCAAGGGAAGCATGACAGTAACAGCATGAAACAATTACAAAATAAAAGACATAAAACATGAACATGACAAAACCCAAAACAGACCTTACACGCACCAAGTTTGCACTTGTCTAAAATTTAAAATGCTTACATTTACAAAATGAGCCTGGAATATCAGAAATAATGAATAAAGTAATGGTCCATGTTAAATACAAATATTAATTCAAATAAAATGTTTAATGAAATAAAAAAACATATGAAAGCATTATTTAATTTAGTGTTATACATAGGTTATCATATTCATATGGTTTGTTCTAATGTCACAAATCAATCTCAAGTTTACTGCATTTTACACAATTCTTTGAATTCTTTTGTGTGGGTTTAAGAAGTGTACTCAAAAACATTTTCACATGTGTCCTCCAAAATTAGTCACAACAAAATCAGTTTAGATGTGAAAAAATCCATTTATTTACAAACTTCTCACGAAATGACTGTTTGACAAACTACTCGGCAAACTACTTCCTCTCACCCCGGCTCTCTGATGGTTTGGAGAACAATTACTCTGAGTCGTTTCACAGAATTATACAACGGCGAGTGCATCAAGTATAAAAGCCTTGTCCGTTTAGGGAGGAGCGGGCAGTCAGCAGGTTCGAGGCGTAGAGCCAGGCGAAAGTATAAACAAGGCTTCAACTGCACAAAACGCTTCCAATATGACAGAAATCGGGAGCTGAGCAGTAATTCCACAGCTTGCCGTGTCCCGTGTAAAAGGGCCTTTAAGTCAAAAGTGTAGGCCTAATTGTCAGCATCTTACTCTGCACCAAGCACATCACATTCTATTGCTCATTCATTCATGCTTCTTTTTCCACTCCAACTTTCCAATAATTCCAGCCCACTAAAAGCTGCACGGATATATTCACTTACCCCGATAGGCCTATCTATGTAAACGATTTAGAAAAATTTCAGTCGATTCACTCTTTATATCATTGCCACGATATGTATTGTCATATCACCCAGGACTAACATGTGGTAATGCTTTAAACACATTTGACAAGCTGGTTGATAAAAAACAACAACCGATTAACTATCAAAACTGACTGGCTAACACTATTTCGTTTCTTACTAGCTCGTTTCTTCTTTCATGTTAACTGAAGGCAAATCTGAATGATGCACAATTTGAACTTTAATCGACAAGTACCATGACATCCTCACCTTGTCTTATTCCAGAAAAGTCTCACACTCAATGCTGAATGGAGCTGAACATCAGACCAAAAGTTTTGGCAGTGACATGAATTTTGTGTTTTGCAAAGTTTGCTGCTTCAGTATTTGTAGATTATTTTTCCACATGTTTCTATGGTATACTGAAAAACAATAAAACACATATCATACGTTTTAAAAGCTTTTATTGGCAAAACAATATAATGAGTTAATAATTACAGTGTTGACCCTTGATCTTCATAACCTCTGCAATTCGCTATGGCATGCTGGATATTAGCTTCTGTGCCAAATCCTGACTGATGGCGATCCATTCTTGCCTTATTAGTTCTCGGAGTTGATCACAATTTGTGAGCTTCTGCTTGTCCACTCGCCTTTTGAGGACTGACCACAGGTTCTCTATGGGATTGAGATCTGGGGAGTTGCCTGGCCACGGATCCAAAATTTCAATGTAATGATCTTCGAGCCACTTCTTTATCACTCTTGCTTTGTGACATGGTGCTCCATCGTGCTGGAAAATGCACAGATCATCACCAAATTGCTCATGGATCGTTGGAAGAAGTCGCTCTTGCAGGCATTCTTTATTCACGGTAGTGTTTTTGGGCAGAATTATGAGAGCCCACTGCCTTGGTTGAAAAGCAACCCCACACATGGATGATCTCAGGATGCTTCACTGTTGGCACAACACAGGACTCATGGTAGCTTTCACCTTTTCTTCTCCGATCAATCGATTTTCCAATTGTCCCAAACAGTCGGAATGGAGCTTCATCAGTGAAAATAACTTTGCACCAGTCTTCTGCTGTCCAATCCTTGTACATCCTACAGAATTTCAGTCTGTCCTTGACGTTTTTCTTGAAGTGAAAGTGGCTTCTTTGCTGCCCTTCTTGACACCAGGCCGTTGTCCAAAAGTCTTCGCCTCACTGTGCGTGCAGATGCTCTCACACCAAGCTGCTGCTATTCCTGAGCAAGCTCTGCACTAATGGTGACATGATTCCAGAGCTGACTCCTCAGGAGGAGACAGTGCTGGTGCTTGCTGGACACTCTGGGACGTCCTGAAGACTTCTTCACTGCAGTCGAACCTCTCTCCTTGAAGTTCTTGATGATCCGGTAAATGGTTCTTTCAGGTGCAATATTCTATTTAGCAATTTTCTTGCATGTGAGGCCATTTTGATGCAAAGCGATGATGGCTGCAAGTGTTTCTTTGGAGGTAACCATTGCTAACAAGAACACAATGATTGGAAGCGCTTCTTCCCTCCTTTTATAGCAATCAGTCTGCTCTTACAATCTAATTAGTATGAAAGTGATTTTAACTGACTAGTATTCATTCACACTTTCACATGTGCTGCTGATATGATGAGTCAATTAATGTTAGCTGGTCATTTTGCAAGCTCTGCACTAATGGTGACATGATTCCAGAGCTGACTCCTCAGGAGGAGACAGTGCTGGTGCTTGCTGGACACTCTGGGACGTCCTGAAGACTTCTTCACTGCAGTCGAACCTCTCTCCTTGAAGTTCTTGATGATCCAGTAAATGGTTCTTTCAGGTGCAATATTCTATTTAGCAATTTTCTTGCACGTGAGGCCATTTTGATGCAAAGCGATGATGGCTGCAAGTGTTTCTTTGGAGGTAACCATTGCTAACAAGAACACAATGATTGGAAGCGCTTCTTCCCTCCTTTTATAGCAATCAGTCTGCTCTTACAATCTAATTAGTATGAAAGTGATTTTAACTGACTAGTATTCATTCACACTTTCACATGTGCTGCTGATATGATGAGTCAATTAATGTTAGCTGGTCATTTTGTGTCAGGATCGAAAAACAGTGAAATTTGTTTTTTTGTGAAAAGTTCCTTTTTTGGCCTATAAAGCTTTTAGCAATTATTTTAAATGCATCTAATCACTCTACACAATAATCTAGAAACAATTTGAATGAACACCACAACAGCTTAAGCAGCAAACTTTGCAAAACACAAAATTTATGTCACTGCCAAAACTTTTGGCCATGACTGTACAGCTGCAGCTCACGTGATGAATGCTGGGGTTGAGGGGAGGGGGCGTGTCTGAACTAGTTGATGAACAAAATCAGCACCCTGATAAAGAGGTTGACTGGCACGAAGTATTTCATGTATTTTGAAAATACATAAATACTAATCTTAAATATATTTAAATACAAAACACATTTGATTTTTTCCAAAGGCTTTTAAATACAAAATACAAAATAGTATTTATTTTCCTCTTTTCTGCTCCAACCTTCCTAATATTGACTGAATAAAATAAATTATGTATGCCTTTTGTTTATGTATCCCAATACTTTTGCATTATATATAAATTGTATTTTCTATTATTTACTTGACTTCTGACCTAGCTTGTGCTAAATTGTGGCCAAAAGTGCAAGAAGCCAGAAAAATTGGGAAGCGAGCCTTTCTAAAAGAAGGCTACGCACTTACTGATGGACTCAGAGTTGACCCATGATGATCCCACTAAAGTAACACTCAGGCTCCTGTTAAAGTATTCTAGGTTTGTCACATATCAGATAGAAATAATCTGATTAAACCATTTAAGAAAAGGTGATTAACTAAAGTTCATACTGTATGTAATACTTGGTATGGTTTTGTTATTAGAGGATAAAGGACACCATGTTCACTCCTGCGTAATAGCATAAATGTCACGAATCCTGCCCATGGACTTCCATCCGCTTGCCACCAGAGGTCACTCTTCATTTACTCTACGGAGCCCATTCTAGTTTTCTTAATCTAATCATAGTCTTGCCTTGCCTTTTTCTCGTGTTCTGATTCTTGCCTGTGTTTCTTGGATTTACCCTTTGCCTTGCCATTCGGACTCTGATTGCCCCTGCCTGGACTATTGTTGTGTATCTGGATTATCTCGTTGTCTTGCCCTGTTGGAAATTGTGCGCTGATCAAAGACCCACACTTGTCCTAGGATTACTCTTTGTCTTGACTGTGTTGTACCTGTTTGCCATTATTGAACCATGCCTGTTTTATGACCACGTCTGAAAATAGAAGCCTTGCAAATGGATCCGCACGTCTCACGTCTCGTCGGTCCCGTTACAGAATACTCGGCCACACAAGGATCCAGCAGCTTTTCAGAGGAACATTGGTCAGGTATGGACACAGCGCAAATATTATTAGCCCTTAAACAAGGCCCGCTTTCGCTGAAGAACTATGTAAGGAATTTAACTCATTAATTCTATAAGGGAATTAATCATTAATTTTATTTCTAGCTCAGGTTTTGAAAGGACTCGAATCTGAAAATTCGATGTCCACCTGATTAGAACTGATTTCAAATGTCAATAGTTTACACCTTATCAACGGTCGTCCAGCGAGCCGTGAATGTCTGTGTATCTTAATCTGACTGTGTATTTTCCTTGGCCACAGGATAATACGTTCTTTGATAAGTAAGCTACGAGCTAGATAGCAAGGATCTTGGCAATGTTTGACTTTAAAGTTATATGACACCAGACAATGATTCTTTATAAATGAAACACAAATTTTATTGGCTATTCTAGATTACATTAAAACTAAGCTAAAACACACATACATACACACACATACATACAGATTGGAAGAATGAGAGTTGACGGAGTTCTGAGGAAAGCCCAAAGTTTTAACTCGTTTTCACGAGTGGTTTTAAATTCAGCCTGAGAGAATTCACAAAGCAGAGATTTGTCTTACGTTTACTGCTTAAATCAATCATCAGCGTCAGTTCAGCAGATAGAAGATTTTGTTTGTACTTGCGTTTTGCTGAAAGCTGAGAAGCTCTTGTGGTTGTGGTGGGAATTCCGTTGCTCATTGGTTACTGCGATGACTGCTTGAGGGAATCCTGGAGCTTTCGGATTGGTCGCTGAGATGACGTTTGGGTGACGTCCCTTTTGGGGAAGCCCTCGTTGGATTGGTTGGTTGCTGGGTTACAGAGGAGCCTCTGGTTCTTCTGAGAGAGTCTGCTTTAGCAAGACTTTGCGTTCTACAGAGTTACGAAGCTTCAACTGAAGTGTTTGAGTTCTTAGATGGTCGATCGCCTGATGGTTCAGCTTGTGAGCACAAGTTAGAGTGCTCTCCACACGGCGACAAGGCCTTGCTCAAGAAAGCAAGTGGCGAAGAGCCTGCGTTCGGGAGAGCAAGCGGCAAATGCCTTCACTCGAGAGAGTAAACAGCGAGAAGCAATTGAATCTGAGGTGCAAAGGGGTTTTGGTCCATGGCATACGCCCAACCTACGGTGCGATCTTCCAATCAGCTTCTTGCAAGGCGGAGCATGCATACATTTAACAAGAGGCTTCAATTCATCACATGAGGACACCTATAAAAGTTGTTAATACCTCTATAAAGTCTCTTAAATGCAAATATTGTACCTACTATGAAAGTTTACCTCATTTCAACATTCTGCATTTGTCGTGCCCATTCGTTCAAGATTAAACTTCACATATTACACACATTTTAATAACCTTATTTAATAAAAAGGGTAATAAACACTGATTAAAGTTGCACCGATTACATGAAACACATCAAGCATATATATAAGACATACAACATATTATTAGTGAATCTGGATGACCTGTTATGTGCATAACTGATTATCTGTTGAAATTGTCTGTTGTAAGTTTTGTGTCCCTTTGTCTGTGACAGGAGAAACGCGCACTTTTAGAAGCGAAAGCTTCTAAAGCTGTATCAACAGGAGTCAAATCAATAAGTTGCGTTCCTTCCTCCTCGATCCTTTCTTCCAATTCTGGATCGAGGACGAAGGAATGTGGTTTGAAGAAGGGTGAGATTTCGAGTTCGGCCTGATACTCGTCGTCGGTAAGGTGATACAATGCTAAATCATCGCTATGGAGGATCGAGCCCTTAGGGACATTGATCCATAAAGTCTGGTTGGGCAGGATAATGCGCGTGGCAGTGTCGTGTTGATTGTAGGTGAGGGTAGCTGTACGCTCTGGGGTGTCGACTAGCCATCGGTTTCAACGATTTACAACAAAAAATAAATACATTTTGGTGAAAGGAGTCAATCCTAGTTTCGGGACCTGTATTTAAAGTTGAGTTAAGGGAGTTCCCTGATGAGGGGACTAGAGGGGAAAGGAAATTGTAGTGCGAGAGAGGGAAAGAGGGAAAACATTTAAAATATATAGCTATAAAGGAAAACACAAAGAGACACAAGGACACTGAATTAGGTTAGACAGCAAGGTACAGGGTACTCCGGTAGACCGGTGAGGGGTGGCCCTGACGGCCATCAGAACCAGAGGAAGCTTAGAAGCTTAATATCCCAATCCTTTTGATTGGCGGACACGTACTTCTTCAACATGCTGATCACTGTCTTGTTGGTTCGTTCCACTTGACCTGAGGAAATTGGGTGATGGCTTATATGGAGCTTGGCCTGTATACCCAGGAGTTTCCACACTTCCTTCATGACTTCGGCGGTGAAGTGGGTTCCTCGGTCAGAGTTGACCCTTAAGGGCAGTCCGAACCTTGAGAAGATGTGGTTCATCAAAAGGCAGGCTGTCGTTAAAACAGTGAAATTTGTTTTTTTGTGAAAAGTTCCTTTTTTGGCCTATAAAGCTTTTAGCAATTATTTTAAATGCATCTAATCACTCTACACAATAATCTAGAAACAATTTGAATGAACACCACAACAGCTTAAGCAGCAAACTTTGCAAAACACAAAATTTATGTCACTGCCAAAACTTTTGGCCATGACTGTACAGCTGCAGCTCACGTGATGAATGCTGGGGTTGAGGGGAGGGGGCGTGTCTGAACTAGTTGATGAACAAAATCAGCACCCTGATAAAGAGGTTGACTGGCACGAAGTATTTCATGTATTTTGAAAATACATAAATACTAATCTTAAATATATTTAAATACAAAACACATTTGATTTTTTCCAAAGGCTTTTAAATACAAAATACAAAATAGTATTTATTTTCCTCTTTTCTGCTCCAACCTGATAATATTCCCTTTCCTAATATTGACTGAATAAAATAAATTATGTATGCCTTTTGTTTATGTATCCCAATACTTTTGCATTATATATAAATTGTATTTTCTATTATTTACTTGACTTCTGACCTAGCTTGTGCTAAGTTGTGGCCAAAAGTGCAAGAAGCCAGAAAAATTGGGAAGCGAGCCTTTCTAAAAGAAGGCTACGCACTTACTGATGGACTCAGAGTTGACCCATGATGATCCCACTAAAGTAACACTCAGGCTCCTGTTAAAGTATTCTAGGTTTGTCACATATCAGATAGAAATAATCTGATTAAACCATTTAAGAAAAGGTGATTAACTAAAGTTCATACTGTATGTAATACTTGGTATGGTTTTGTTATTAGAGGATAAAGGACACCATGTTCACTCCTGCGTAATAGCATAAATGTCACGAATCCTGCCCATGGACTTCCATCCGCTTGCCACCAGAGGTCACTCTTCATTTACTCTACGGAGCCCATTCTAGTTTTCTTAATCTAATCATAGTCTTGCCTTGCCTTTTTCTCGTGTTCTGATTCTTGCCTGTGTTTCTTGGATTTACCCTTTGCCTTGCCATTCGGACTCTGATTGCCCCTGCCTGGACTATTGTTGTGTATCTGGATTATCTCGTTGTCTTGCCCTGTTGGAAATTGTGCGCTGATCAAAGACCCACACTTGTCCTAGGATTACTCTTTGTCTTGACTGTGTTGTACCTGTTTGCCATTATTGAACCATGCCTGTTTTATGACCACGTCTGAAAATAGAAGCCTTGCAAATGGATCCACACGTCTCACGTCTCGTCGGTCCCGTTACAGAATACTCGGCCACACAAGGATCCAGCAGCTTTTCAGAGGAACATTGGTCAGGTATGGACACAGCGCAAATATTATTAGCCCTTAAACAAGGCCCGCTTTCGCTGAAGAACTATGTAAGGAATTTAACTCATTAATTCTATAAGGGAATTAATCATTAATTTTATTTCTAGCTCAGGTTTTGAAAGGACTCGAATCTGAAAATTCGATGTCCACCTGATTAGAACTGATTTCAAATGTCAATAGTTTACACCTTATCAACGGTCGTCCAGCGAGCCGTGAATGTCTGTGTATCTTAATCTGACTGTGTATTTTCCTTGGCCACAGGATAATACGTTCTTTGATAAGTAAGCTACGAGCTAGATAGCAAGGATCTTGGCAATGTTTGACTTTAAAGTTATATGACACCAGACAATGATTCTTTATAAATGAAACACAAATTTTATTGGCTATTCTAGATTACATTAAAACTAAGCTAAAACACACATACATACACACACATACATACAGATTGGAAGAATGAGAGTTGACGGAGTTCTGAGGAAAGCCCAAAGTTTTAACTCGTTTTCACGAGTGGTTTTAAATTCAGCCTGAGAGAATTCACAAAGCAGAGATTTGTCTTACGTTTACTGCTTAAATCAATCATCAGCGTCAGTTCAGCAGATAGAAGATTTTGTTTGTACTTGCGTTTTGCTGAAAGCTGAGAAGCTCTTGTGGTTGTGGTGGGAATTCCGTTGCTCATTGGTTACTGCGATGACTGCTTGAGGGAATCCTGGAGCTTTCGGATTGGTCGCTGAGATGACGTTTGGGTGACGTCCCTTTTGGGGAAGCCCTCGTTGGATTGGTTGGTTGCTGGGTTACAGAGGAGCCTCTGGTTCTTCTGAGAGAGTCTGCTTTAGCAAGACTTTGCGTTCTACAGAGTTACGAAGCTTCAACTGAAGTGTTTGAGTTCTTAGATGGTCGATCGCCTGATGGTTCAGCTTGTGAGCACAAGTTAGAGTGCTCTCCACACGGCGACAAGGCCTTGCTCAAGAAAGCAAGTGGCGAAGAGCCTGCGTTCGGGAGAGCAAGCGGCAAATGCCTTCACTCGAGAGAGTAAACAGCGAGAAGCAATTGAATCTGAGGTGCAAAGGGGTTTTGGTCCATGGCATACGCCCAACCTACGGTGCGATCTTCCAATCAGCTTCTTGCAAGGCGGAGCATGCATACATTTAACAAGAGGCTTCAATTCATCACATGAGGACACCTATAAAAGTTGTTAATACCTCTATAAAGTCTCTTAAATGCAAATATTGTACCTACTATGAAAGTTTACCTCATTTCAACATTCTGCATTTGTCGTGCCCATTCGTTCAAGATTAAACTTCACATATTACACACATTTTAATAACCTTATTTAATAAAAAGGGTAATAAACACTGATTAAAGTTGCACCGATTACATGAAACACATCAAGCATATATATAAGACATACAACTCATAGTCTTGCCTTGCCTTTTTCTCGTGTTCTGATTCTTGCCTGTGTTTCTTGGATTTACCCTTTGCCTTGCCATTCGGACTCTGATTGCCCCTGCCTGGACTATTGTTGTGTATCTGGATTATCTCGTTGTCTTGCCCTGTTGGAAATTGTGCGCTGATCAAAGACCCACACTTGTCCTAGGATTACTCTTTGTCTTGACTGTGTTGTACCTGTTTGCCATTATTGAACCATGCCTGTTTTATGACCACGTCTGAAAATAGAAGCCTTGCAAATGGATCCACACGTCTCACGTCTCGTCGGTCCCGTTACAGAATACTCGGCCACACAAGGATCCAGCAGCTTTTCAGAGGAACATTGGTCAGGTATGGACACAGCGCAAATATTATTAGCCCTTAAACAAGGCCCGCTTTCGCTGAAGAACTATGTAAGGAATTTAACTCATTAATTCTATAAGGGAATTAATCATTAATTTTATTTCTAGCTCAGGTTTTGAAAGGACTCGAATCTGAAAATTCGATGTCCACCTGATTAGAACTGATTTCAAATGTCAATAGTTTACACCTTATCAACGGTCGTCCAGCGAGCCGTGAATGTCTGTGTATCTTAATCTGACTGTGTATTTTCCTTGGCCACAGGATAATACGTTCTTTGATAAGTAAGCTACGAGCTAGATAGCAAGGATCTTGGCAATGTTTGACTTTAAAGTTATATGACACCAGACAATGATTCTTTATAAATGAAACACAAATTTTATTGGCTATTCTAGATTACATTAAAACTAAGCTAAAACACACATACATACACACACATACATACAGATTGGAAGAATGAGAGTTGACGGAGTTCTGAGGAAAGCCCAAAGTTTTAACTCGTTTTCACGAGTGGTTTTAAATTCAGCCTGAGAGAATTCACAAAGCAGAGATTTGTCTTACGTTTACTGCTTAAATCAATCATCAGCGTCAGTTCAGCAGATAGAAGATTTTGTTTGTACTTGCGTTTTGCTGAAAGCTGAGAAGCTCTTGTGGTTGTGGTGGGAATTCCGTTGCTCATTGGTTACTGCGATGACTGCTTGAGGGAATCCTGGAGCTTTCGGATTGGTCGCTGAGATGACGTTTGGGTGACGTCCCTTTTGGGGAAGCCCTCGTTGGATTGGCGAGAGAGGGAAAGAGGGAAAACATTTAAAATATATAGCTATAAAGGAAAACACAAAGAGACACAAGGACACTGAATTAGGTTAGACAGCAAGGTACAGGGTACTCCGGTAGACCGGTGAGGGGTGGCCCTGACGGCCATCAGAACCAGAGGAAGCTTAGAAGCTTAATATCCCAATCCTTTTGATTGGCGGACACGTACTTCTTCAACATGCTGATCACTGTCTTGTTGGTTCGTTCCACTTGACCTGAGGAAATTGGGTGATGGCTTATATGGAGCTTGGCCTGTATACCCAGGAGTTTCCACACTTCCTTCATGACTTCGGCGGTGAAGTGGGTTCCTCGGTCAGAGTTGACCCTTAAGGGCAGTCCGAACCTTGAGAAGATGTGGTTACATGAAACACATCAAGCATATATATAAGACATACAACATATTATTAGTGAATCTGGATGACCTGTTATGTGCATAACTGATTATCTGTTGAAATTGTCTGTTGTAAGTTTTGTGTCCCTTTGTCTGTGACAGGAGAAACGCGCACTTTTAGAAGCGAAAGCTTCTAAAGCTGTATCAACAGGAGTCAAATCAATAAGTTGCGTTCCTTCCTCCTCGATCCTTTCTTCCAATTCTGGATCGAGGACGAAGGAATGTGGTTTGAAGAAGGGTGAGATTTCGAGTTCGGCCTGATACTCGTCGTCGGTAAGGTGATACAATGCTAAATCATCGCTATGGAGGATCGAGCCCTTAGGGACATTGATCCATAAAGTCTGGTTGGGCAGGATAATGCGCGTGGCAGTGTCGTGTTGATTGTAGGTGAGGGTAGCTGTACGCTCTGGGGTGTCGACTAGCCATCGGTTTCAACGATTTACAACAAAAAATAAATACATTTTGGTGAAAGGAGTCAATCCTAGTTTCGGGACCTGTATTTAAAGTTGAGTTAAGGGAGTTCCCTGATGAGGGGACTAGAGGGGAAAGGAAATTGTAGTGAGAGAGAGGGAAAGAGGAGAGAGGAAAAAAAAAATTAGAAAATAGAAATTTAAAACATATAGCTATACAGAAAAACACAAAGAGAAAAAAAAACAAACAGACACTGAATGAGGTGAGACAGCAAACGAGTGTCACGGGTGTGGAGTACCTCCTCTCTACTAGAGGTTGGTCCTAGCATTGCGGTGGAGGAGAGTATGTAGGTGTTGTGTTTAAGAAAGATAGCTATGTGTCTTCCTAAAATGACAGAAGTTATGTCGGTGTGGTGTAGAGTATGAGATTGTCGGTCTGTGTCAGTTGGTTTGATCTTCCCCCTTTTCCTGTCGGTTGGAGCCCTGGTGCCTCTTTATCTGGTTTCGATGGACCCATCGAAGGACTGGCTCGCTGCGCCCTTGGCTGATTTTGATTCGATAGGCAACAGGTGAGAGCTTGTCCACAATCTCATGGGGTCCTGTCCAGTGAGGTAGGAATTTCTTTGACAGGCGATGGGGAGCGTTCTGCCTTGGTTGGGCGAAGCTGTAGTACCATACTTTGTCTCCGACATTAAGTTCCTGGTGAGAGGCCTTTTTGAGATGCAGCATGTGCTTGATAGAGTTGAGCGTGCGGAGATCATGGGAAGTAGCTAGGTCAGAGGTGGGAATGGGATGAGTTAATGGGTCTGAAAGGTGAGCCGCAATAGATTGCAGTGTCGGATCAGAAGCTTGGAGGGTGAGGAGATCATCAGTGGCGAATTGAGGTGAGAGTTCAATGTGGGAGGAGGGGGGGGTTTGCGCGCCAGTTGCGTGCTGGTGGCGGGATATAGCAGCCACTGATGGGGGATCGTTGAGCCTTTGATTTTGGGAATCTCTTGGTCCGACTGGGTCATTGGCCATCGTGACAAGGGTACTTGCTGGTTCAACTTGCGATAGTCGATAGTGGGCCGCCATTTGCCGTTGGGTTTCATGACTGGCCATATCGGAGCAGAGTATGTGCTGTTACAGGGCCGGATGACCCCCTTTTCCAGCATGGAGTCAACAATTTCTTGCACTGGCTCATATGATCCTATTGGAATCTTGTACTGTTACATTATGTTTGAATTTTTAACAATTTCATTTAGTTTTTTGGTCTTAGTCTGCAACTGTTCATGTGTTTCAGATGGTTAAACGGCATATGTAGTGTAGCATTTTACATTTTTAACGTTTTTTAACACACACACGCTTGCACCCAAAAAAACCTTCTATGCAGTATTTCACAACCAACCAAAGATATTGATACAGGTTTTGCTCATTAATTATGTTTTGAAAGTGAGAATGAGGTCGTTTGATACCTCACCATGGACCCTCATCTCCAGTTTCCTGCTGTCTTTTTTTCTTTTTATGATGTTTGAAATGTGGGTGGTGCATTTGGGCTTGTCGGGATGCGCACACTGTGGATTTTGGTCAGGCCACAGTCCAGGGAGTCCTTTGCGAAGGAGTCCTTGTACTTGTACAGAACCTCTTTGAGTCCTTGGCGATCTGCTTCCTTGTGGAGGGCATCCGCCTCACTCAGGATCTGTTGGATTTGTGCGCTGAACCCGGTGTAGGGTTCCTCCATGGTTGAGTCATTTGAGGGGCTCTGGGCCTTGATGGTCACTTGTGCAGGTGATTCTGTTGCCAGGCTGTGTTGAGACAGCGTAGACTGCAAGGTGAGAGTCGTCTGTGATTTCTGATTGGCAGATGCTTTCTCTGGGCACTGGCAGACTAGAAGTGATGGCAATGGTTCCATTGGGTCTTGTGAACATTACGGTGTCATCATATTCATCTGACAGTAGTTGGACTGGTATGTGGCCTATGACCGGTACCGCTAGCTCAAAGTCATGGAATGTCTGGTTAATGAGCCATCCCAGGTGACTGGCTTTGGGAATGTTGATATCTTTGGCCGTACAGTTGTTGAACAATACATACACAGTACGAGATGACACTTCAATGAGAGGTGTGGCTTCCAAGGTCAGTCCTAGTCTTAGGCAGGTCCTGGAAGGTTGGAAGAAGCCTAGCTTACTGTCGAGAGAGTGGCCAGGTTGCATGTTGAGGCGGACGCTGACACTCTTGCTGTAGGCAGGTATTGCAGCTTCTTGCTCACTGATCATGGCACATGCGTCTGGCATTGTTTGACCAGATCGAAGGTTCTTGAGGTTGACTGCAGTGGTCAGTTGGTGCGACGGGGGAGCCCATATGACGTCGTTCACCATGTCCACACAGGCATTGAGCCGGACCATGATGTCTGCTCCAATGCAGATGTCATGAGGTAGGTTGGGGACAACGAGGAAGTAGTGACACAGGTGTCTGTTGTTCCATCGTATATCCACAGCGCAGATGATCTTGGAGGTAGCCATGGTTGTTGACCAGGGACTGAGAGGGAAGCGGCTGTGTCTTGAGACATGTGGGAGGCTCTGCTGTCTTTGTTTCAGTGCTCTGAATAGCTTCAGGCTGATAGCCGAGTTTTCTGCCCACAGGGCTAATGCTGCGTCGGACACTGATGTGTCATGGACATTTATGACAGTCACGATTCGAAGGGGGCCTGAGTCTGAGTCAGGCGCCTGCAATGAGCAGAGGAAAGGGTCCAGGTTCTTGCTGCTTGGAGTTGAGCTTGGCCCTGGCCCTGGCTTTGACATTGCGTCGTCAGTTAGTGAGTTGGCGGCAGTGTCTGTGGTTTGACACTGCGACTCGTTGGAGTCTACTGACTGGAAGGGTAGAGGCTCGCGGACTTGCGTCCATATCTTTAGTTGCTTGAAGTCAATTTAGGGTTAAAAACAATTAAGCAGGTCTTTTCCAATGAGGTGTGGATATGTGTTGAGTGGTGAGACGTATACTGGGTGAACAAGGTCCATTGGTCCCACAGTTAGGTGAATTGGGGCCATGTGGTTTAGTTGTAGGCCCGTGTGGGAATACGCTTGAAGGTTCAGCTCGCACCTTTGAAGTTTGAGGGTGCTATTAGACCTCTTTGTTCTTTCTTGGACTTCTTCAAGGAGTTCAGTTGACATTAGAGTGATGTCGGCTCCCGTGTCCAAAAGGGCTTCGACTTTGATGTGGCGTTCGATGATGATGGAGAGGTAAAACTTTCGTGCTATACCTTTCTCAATGAGGTCGCCCAGTAGTTGAGGGACTGGAGTTTGGGATGAGACAGGTAGGATGTCAGGACTGATCTGGTGTTCGTCGGAGGAGTGGCAGATGACCAAGACAGCACTTTCAGGAACTTGAGTGGTTTCGTCAGCAGGTGTTTGTCGGACGCTGCTGTGATCTGACGCATCAGGTGTTGGGTCAGTTTCTGACTGTTTTGCGGGTTGTTCAGGTAGGATTTCTTGTCCGTCTGAAGTTATGGAAGTTACGGTTCTCTGAGAATGAGGTGAATGAGTGCTGTGCTCTGTGATTGGTTGGATCAGCTGGTCACTGCCTTCTCTTCCAGCTGCTAGTCAGGTTGACTCTGGTTTCTCTTTCTTTTCCCACTTCCGATCCTCCTCCTTTCGGTAGAAGAACTCTTTCATCATCATTTTCATCAGCTCTTGCGAGTCGAAACACGGTGAGGTGTTTTGTTCTTGTGTGGATTCAGTTTGAGCTTGGTCAGCTTGGAATCTTTGC
>NW_015507146.1:106037-108861 GCF_001515645.1 Sinocyclocheilus grahami
CTTTGAGGTCCAAGCCATGCGATGCTCTGTGGCTGGCTGGAGCAAGTTCTCTTAGCTTTGTCGTGAGGTAAGGTTCTTCAGAGGGAGTCGGTGATTGTTTCAGCACTGCCCTTGAAACACGTAGCCCTTGCTCACATGTCAGTCGAGGAACAGGTGACCCGGTCCTGCTTGGCAGGGGTGAGACTGGTGCCCGTCGTGTCCTTGTAGGCTCAGGGCGCAGCTCGTAGGCGTGTCTGAGTTCCTCTCTGATGCTGTCAGACTTCTTTTTGAGGTAGTCCAGCTGTAGTGTTAGGCGACTGATCTCGTTTCTTGACTCATCCAGGTGAGTTTCAAGGGCTTTAATTCGGCCGTTCTTGTCTCTGAAGTCGGCCTTTGCCTTTTCCAGGAGCTGTTCAGCATATTGTAGCTTGTTGGAGAGATCAGCATAGTCAGCCTTGCCTTGTTCCATTTTTTGGGTCGTAGCTGCTAGGGTTTCTTTTAACCTTGTGATCTCCCCCTCGGCGCCTTGTTCCACTTCATCAGGCCCTTCAAGCAGCCTTAGTTAGGAGGCTGTCTGTTGAAACACTTAGCCAGGTCTCGAGGTCTTCCCAGTGGCCAACAGCGTCTGTTGTGCGAGACATGTTTTGGCATGGTGAGGGAGATCTAGAACCTAGACTGACACAGACCTTGAAGAAGAGGAAGTAAAACAAAACAAACAAGGCAAAACAGGGGTGTAAGTGTGCAATGTCACGTGTGGTTTGACAGTGAGTGTGTAAGGGACAGGTGAGTGTAGTTCTTGGTGACTGTGATTCTCTGGTGGGCGTGCTCCTAATTTGTAGTCTCTGTGGGGAAAATTAGTACGCACACAGGTAGCACAGCTAGAGAACGGAGGGAGGAAAGAAAAATAACAACATAGCAGATAATTTTGCTGCTTCCACTTTTCCTGTAAGAGAAAAGTTTTTTTTTTCTTTTGTAAGGAAAGAAAGTTAATGGTAAGATGAGAGGGAAGGATAAAACAACAAATACCCTGTTCTGGTAGCAGAATGAGTATAATTGAATTTTCTTCTCTTTTTCCTTTTGGTTAAGTTTGGTTTAGAAGGTGGTTCTAAACCGATGTTTGGAAATGGGAATTTCTAAATACCAGGACTGTGGTTGTTATTAAAATTCCTTCGGGTGAAGGAAAAATAATAACAAAGACAGTATTGGTTTCTTAGCTGTTAAGATTGACACCGTCCACCAATTAGATGTTCCTAGATGCTTGTTCAAATTTTGGCGGATACCTGTCAGTCCTGTAGCGAATCAGCTCATGGGAAAATATGAATAATTAATCATAACTAGTTATAATTAATTATAAATATTTAGATCCGCTGTAGATATTTACTTGACCTCTCAGGGTCAACTGTCTGTCAATTCTAAGAACGTTAATTTCCTGGTTAAGGGAAATAACTTTCTTACTGTACAACTCTACACAGAGCCTGTAGCATAAATCTGCATGATTAGGGACTCCAGTTATGAGCAAACAATGAACAACGTCAAGTGTGATACAAGTAAGACTTTATTAACTACAGAAACACTTAAACTATTCCAACATACTACATAAACACTTAAACTGGTCTAACATACTACATAAACACTTAAACTGGTCTAACATACACATACACATACACATACACACACACACACACACACACACACGCATACAGTTGGTATAGGAAAGGGTTAATGCTTAAGCAGTAAAGAGGAGAGAAAATAAAGCATGAAGCTATGATACCATTTGATATTCAGCAGATCTATCGCCTGAAGGAAACATCAGATTCTTAGTTACTGGAGCGTTCTAGCTCATGTCTTCATCTTAGAATCTAACTGAACCACCGACTCTGGGCGGGTCACTGATGTGAGGCCTTTTTCCTTTTGGTTAAAAGCCATGGAAAAAGGCATCCTCAGATTGTCCGAGAAGATTCACACCTCTCAAGATGGGCTTGTCCAATGAGAAAGGCTGAAATCCCAAGTGGGAGGGTGCCATTACTGGAGGGTTTTATGACCCTTTGTGTGAGGGCATGGTAATTTGCAAATGGAACTCGAGTGGGGGCGTGATGAAAGATTACTAAATGTTCTTAGAACACTAATGTGTTGAATAGGTATAAACATATAATGTACACTCTCAATTAGATAATCTGAATACGAATTCATAGAGACCAAGCATGGTATATGTGAGGTTACATGAATGAGTGGTTATACCATAAGCATGCATAAAATAGTCTACAATGCAACAGACAACATACAAGACAGCAATAATATACACAATGACCTGAAGGATATGTGTGTTCATTCACAGAAAGGTTTCTGGACTATATAAGAGTCCATTTTGCTGTGCATTATGTGTCTTTCCTATGGAAAATGTAGTGAGAAGGAGGACTCTCAACATGCCATTAGGTCGTAAAATCTATCTGGTCTAGCAAAAGTGTCAGGGTTGCCATGGTAACCAGGGTCCTGGGCCTCGTTCACAGGCATCTTGGCACCCAGTATGTTTATTGGGTGAGGGGTCTGTGAATGTTTGTTAATCTAATGAATAATTTATTTGTTAAATCAAATGATGAAATGGTGTGTCTGATTGGTCCAGACACTACAAATATTCCCCCTTTCGAATGTTGTTGTCCGTAGAATAGACAACAGCGAGCGACGTCAAAGGTGCCTGACATCAATCAGACACGCACCTGCCACTCACGGCTGGGAGACAGTGGTGGCTCTCTGGCTGTTGTTGCCTCCAGGAGTGGTTGTGGTGCCATGGTGGATGCTGTCAGGTGGTGTGCTGTGGTGATGTAGGCTGTAGCAAGGTGCGGGTCCT
>NW_015507146.1:108951-113206 GCF_001515645.1 Sinocyclocheilus grahami
TAACAGTGACTTTGTGTGAAACAGTTCTCTTTTCAAGTCCTGTCTGATGGCTTTTTCCAGCGGCGCTTGGTGTCCAGCAGCTGTTAGGGCCTCCTGAAGACTGGGGATTTCCTTCTGTTGCACCATTCTGTGAGGTTCTTTGCATCCATTCTGTGCTTTCTCTCTTTGAGCAGGTGTCAGTTCTCTGCAGAACTCTGTGACTTGCAGTTTCAGCTAATTTACCTCCTGTCAGAGGCCCTTGAGGGTGTGGGCCGAGGAGAGGATGATGCTGGTCAGGTCCTGGTTGTTCAGGCTGGGTGTTAGGTGTTCACTTGTGTCGCAGTCTCGCTGTTCCTTTCTTTGCCATTGCAGGTCGTTGGCTGCTTTGAGCTGAAGGATGTCCATTACAGTGCTCTGCTGGGTTTCCAGGTGGTCCTGGTGAGCTGGCAGGGCTGGATATCTGTGGAATGTCTGCGACATACTGGCACACTTGTGGGAACACCAGAGAGAGAAAGGGACAAGACAAATGCAAGCATGTACAGAGGTGTTCAGCTATCTCTATGGGGAATGGCTGTGTAGGCCATGTAAGGTATGAATAGCTGGTGAGAGGCAGCTAGTGAGGTAGGGTGCTATGTTTTTGTGTTTGTGAACACAGAGAGAGTTTGAGTAATTTTGTTGAGGGGGCTGTAAGCAGGGGTCAGCTGATGACCGGGCTATACATGTGGTCAAACTATTACTCAAAGCACTGATGGTTCACGGTTTTGGTCACTATGACAAAACTGAAATAAAATAAGATAAAGGAAAGGAAGAAGGAAGATTTTACCTATTTAGTTTTTGCTCTAATAGACTCATACACCCAGGGTTAGACTGTTAGCTAAACTAGCAGGGACACACCAAATACCTCATCAAAAGAAAAAGAAAAAGAAAAAGAAACAGTGGGAATTGTTCCTAGTTCTATCTTGGCCTACATTGTGTTGAACAGTAGCTGCTCTTCAATGTATTAGGTCTGGCACTGAGGAGTGAGGAGAAGTAGAGAGGAAAACAGGGATTAGGCTACTAATAACCTGTATAACTCATTAAGGAAACAACAGTTGCTAGAACTACTGTAATCCTATACAAAAAGCGAAGATGGTGATGGTAAAATAACTAAAATAAGGTAAAAGTAAAACAAAACAAAAAAAGGATAATAATAGCTGTAGGAAACTAAAAGGGAAAGTACGTTTAAAATTTTTTGATTTAATTAAATCTCAAATTTAATAAAAATCAATTTAGCTGAATTGGTACATTTGTGCTAAACAAATGTAAATAAATGCAATAAAATTAAAGAGAGGTAGAATAAAGTCAAAACAAAAATAAACAATAACACAAGTAAAATCAAAGTATGTAGAGAGAGAGAGAGAGAGAGAGAGAGGAGTGGTTTGAAAGTTACACTTTACACACCTATCTAAGTGTTAGCCGGATGCTATCAGCTAACAGTTGAGGTAAAGGGCTTAGCTTAAATGCCTGTGCGGCTGCTAAAGAGTTAGCGTTGGGTACACGCAGTTCTTTGTTTACACATAGGTCTGTGAAGTGGGTGCTGTTGTCAGATTAACCGGAAGAGTCTGCTCACACTTCCGGGGTCACGTGTTGCTAGGAGACCAATGCAAACTCACATCAGGTGCAAGGGGAGCAGAACTTGCACTGCTGTGAGCATGCATGGGAAACTCATGCGGGGCATAACAGTCAGTTATGACATGTCCTATACAACTTCTTTCACTAATCAAAACAGCACATTCACTTCACAGGCAATGGTGGATTCGTAGTTAACTACGCTAGAATAACACCATTAATTTTACGTAAATGTTTCACATGAGCGAGTCAAAATGAAATACAATGATACGTAACACATAATAAGGCCTTAAATTAGTGAAATGAGGAGCATCGCTCAGATCACCTACACAGTGCTGAAAAAGGGGATTTCTTTGCCCAAGATCAGACCGATTTATTCTGGTACCATTTATATGGGCTGCTAATCTGAGATTTATCCGTCAGAAAAAGTGTACCCTCCACTAACAACAGAAATTAGGATTTCTTCGCTAAAATCATGTTAGTTTCTTATCATACGATTTAAACACATTATAGCACTTGTTGCAGGGTGAATGAGAACACAGACTCTGTACTGATCGAAAGAGCCCCGGAGGGTGATTTATTTGCCCACACACTGATCACACGTGCCCTGATGAATGGTGCTCAGTGCCCGTCTCAGCGTGGTGCTCGTGGGGTGAAGTGCCATGGTGCAGATCCCTCTCCCAGGGTGCCTTCGGAGTCTGTGAACAATGAGAAACAAGCATTAATGTCGCATTAATGTCTGCGTCCGGGGTGCCATCCCGCTGGTGTCTCTTCTCCTGGCTTTTAAGGCCAGCGGGAACGAGCTCCAGGTGCGCCACTCATCGCGCACAGGTGTTGTGCGTCGGTGATCAGTGTGGCACCGGCGTTTCCAGAGCGACGCTAATCTGGACTCGGGATACTTGCCACACACTGAAAACTTTCTACTGCTTGTCGGAAGGCACATTCAAGCTATAGTGTTATCTGATTTTGATCAGAAACTGGTATGCGCATGGATAAAAAGTTACTAAAACTTATGAGACAGACACATAAGATTGATTACTGGGTCTGCTTGCAAGCAATGTTTAAACCGACGCCACCGTTCTAAATTACTGCTCGTACTGCATAAAGTAGGAAACTATTATTTTCCTGGCCATGTGAATGCTGGGATTTTTCTGGCTAGCTTGTCAAGGTCTCTGGGGGTCACATCATGCGCTGCTGCAGGGATGCTTGGAAGGGACCCCCTCCTCTCTGTGGTTGCTGGAGGTATTATGGTTCTGTCTGCTGAGTTGTTAAGCAGAAAGTGCTGGCTCCCCCCCTTCGTAGCTTGGTGCACCTGAGGGAGTTTGCACTGCTGAGTGAGGATGCAGGAGTAGGGTGTCTCTCCCACTGTGTTTCCTTTAACAGCCTATAAGAGTACCTGAGTTCTCTTTGGACCATGTCAAGTTTGTCTTGAGTGTTGTTCAACTGCTGGATTAGAGTCTCTTGAAGTCTATTGATTTCCTCCTGTAACTCCATTCCGCTGGGGTCCCTTTGGGATACCGCCGTGATCTGTTGCCCGAGATCATTTACCTCCTGTTTCAGACCCATGAGGTTGTTGGCCAGGAAGACGACGACCCTGGTGAGCTCCCTGCAGTCACGACTCCCGCTTGAGTCATGAGTCCATGGCACTCCTCCCTCTGCGTCCAGCTGCCTTCGGCTCTGGTGCAGTAGGTGGTTGTCAGCCCTGGGTAGAAAGGTGTTCCTCACAACGCCTGGCTAGTCCTCTTTGGTCTGCAATATGGGCAGTTAGTCTGAGCATCTGCAACTTGTGTTGAGAGTAAGGGCTAGAGACTACTACAAGATCAAAACAGAGTGTGGAGCTAGGTTTTACAGCTAGGTTTTGCCAGGTGTGCTTAGCTGAAGTATTAGGTTATTATGTTAGCTGTGAATGCTAAGATAGGTTTGGGTCAGCATATGTTTGCTGAAAAGGGTGTGAACATAGTTCTGATTGATGACTTAAGACTGTTCTTATTGTCAAATTATCACTCAGAACTTACTGATGTTTCACAACAGGCTTAACCTCTGAGGAAGTGAAGTAGAGGAGGGAAAAGGACGATAGAGAGCATTCCTATTCAGATTATGCTTATTGCCTGGTGCTCAGGATTATGGTTATGCCCTAGTATTTGTCTAGATGACTTGTGTAACGGGGTCATAAAATTTGAGTAAAAATTAAAGTGTCTCTGGTTCCTTTTGAGGTTCAGAAAGAACATAAAATCAAAGGGGAACAAAAGGGGGCATAACATGTAAATGGATTTAAAATTAGCTGACTGCTATTATTAAAACAGGGTAATCAATCTGGTATTAGGAACAATCAGTAGCACTCGTGATCAACTGTAAGATTTGTGTTGGGCACACACCATATCTGGTCACAGCTGCTGCGTGTTCAGCTCCCATGCTGGGGCCATGCCATGTGTGTGCCCTGCCCTCCATAGCGCATTATTCACTGTGCCACTAAAAACACCCAATAATTAATGATTCTTCTCTAGATAGACAGTTAAAATGTAATTAAATTTAGATTTAATTAACTTGTAACTGAGCAATAGCATTCAGGAAGGATACATCTAAGATCGTTAAATTCGCTGAGATGAACTGAAGATTGGGAAATATAGAAAAAGAAGAAAAAGAAGGAAAAGAAAGGGAAAAATCACAA
>NW_015507146.1:121956-134656 GCF_001515645.1 Sinocyclocheilus grahami
ACATACACACACACACATGCATACAGTTGGTATAGGAAAGGGTTATTAAGCAGTAAAGAGGAGAGAAAATAAAGCATTAAGCTATGGTACCATTTGATATTCAGCAGATCTACCGCCTGAAGGAAACATCAGATTCTTAGTTCAAACACACCTTTGTAAAAAGGTGCAAATGATGCCTAATGTATCAATTAATAAGACTAAGTTTGATACTTGCACGTCTCGTCTGTCTGAAAGAGGCTTGATGCAATCTGAAGGTTCAAGTTGATCTTTGCTGAAGTTGGTTGATGAAAAAGAACCAGTTTGAGTCAGATTATCTTGGTGAATGGAAAGTCAAGGCCCGAGGCCTGGCACAAAACTTAGGGTGTCCTGGAGCGTTCTAGCTCATGTATTCATCTTAGAATCTAACCGAACCACAGACTCTGGGCGGGTCACTGAAGTGAGGCCTTTAAGGTCCGAGAAGATTCACGCCTCTCAAGATGGGCTTGTCCAATGAGAAAGGCTGAAATCCCAAGCGGGAGTTTGGAAATACTGGGGAGTTTTATGACCCTTTGTGTGAAAGCATGGTAATTTGCATATGGATCCGAGAAGATTCACGCCTCTCAAGATGGGCTTGTCCAATGAGAAAGGTTGAAATCCCAAGTGGGAGGTTGCCATTACTAGAGGGTTTTATGACCCTTTGTGTGAGGGCATGGTAATTTGCAAATGGAACTCGAGTGGGGGCGTGATGAAAGATTATTAAATGTTCTTAGAACACTAATATGTTGAATAGGTATAAACATATAATATACACTCTCAATTAGATAATCCGAATACGAATTCATAGAGACCAAACATAGTATATGTAAGGTTACATGAATGAGTGGTTATACCATAAGCATGCATAAAATAGTATACAATGCAACAGATAATATACAAGACAGCAATAATATACACAATGATCTGAAGGATATGCGTGTTCATTCACAGAAAGGTTTCTGGACTATAGAAGAGTCCATTTAGCTATGCATTATGTGTCTTTCCTATGGAAAATGTAGTGAGAGGGAGGACTCTCAACATGCCATTAGGTCGTAAAATCTATCTGGTCTAGCAAAGGTGTCAGGGTTGCCATGGTAACCAGGGTCCTGGGCCTCATTCACAGACATCTTTGCACCCAGTATGTTTATTGGGTGAGGGGTCTGTGAATGTTTGTTAATCTAATGAATAATTGATTTGTTAAATCAAATGAAAAATGGTGTGTCTGATTGGTCCAGACGCTACAGTCCTCTTAGCTGGGTAAGGTTTCGCAAGAGAGTGAAGGTAAATGGAAGACAATTTTGAACCAACGTTCTCAAATTTCAGATACCTGTTCAATTGCTAAAAATGTCTGCTTTGTGATTTTCACAGGCAAAATCCCAGCAAACAACCGCAGTAGTCAACTCAGAAGCAAACAGCTGAGAGAGAGAAGGAGAAAGAGAGAGAAGTTTTGCTTCCAATGTTAAGAAAAATGACAGGGGGTGGCGCTGTTAAAGTGATACCCCTAGGGGGTTGGTTTTGTTGTGTTAGCAGGATAAAACCAATGTAACCTAAGTCCTGAGGAAATCCTATTTTTCCTTTTGGGGTTTTGCCACTGACAGGCTTAAGCCAAACGGGCAAACTTATGAAAATTTTGCTGAGTGAATTAAATAACTGAAAGGGAGAGGAAAGAAGGCCAATTGCAAATTAAATTAGAATTTCAGGTTAGAAATGGTATTTCCTGGTTAAAATTGAATGATGCTATCATTAAAATTGATGAGAGTAATTAAAAATTACGATTAATCAATCAATATCTTGAAGCAGGATAACCCAAACCCTAATGAGCTAACCATGAAATTAAAATTTTAGAGCATTATTGACAGTTAAGGATTAAAATCTTGATGATGTTTGTCATTAAAATTAGCAACACAATTAGAGTCTAAATGATCAGCAAATATTGTGGCAATATGGAAACAGGACCCGTAATTAATTATTAAATGAAATTAAAATTCCAAATATTATGAAATCAGTATTAGTAACTTGTTATCCTTAAAGATTAAACTTTTAATGTTGTTGTCCTTAAATTATAATAGCACCTATAATTAAATTTCATCAGTAAATATTGTTGCCATGTGGAAGAAGGAACTGAAATTAATTTTGAAATGAGATTAAAATTCCAAATCTGTAATTAATTATGAAATTAACTTAATTTAAAATCCCTATGGATAAACCAACAATATCTACTGGTGTCATTATTAACAATTGATAAGAGCAATTATAATTAAATTAATTAACTGTATCATTGAATAGGGAACCCAACCCTATTTAACTATTTACTGAAATTAAAATTTCAAATCTATAGTTAATTACGAAGTTAAATTAACGATTTCAAATCCTTAATTATAGCAAATTGATAATATTTAATTCCAGTAAATAGTTAAATAGGGTTGGGGGAAGTCGTGGCCTAATGGTTAGAGTGTCTGACTCATAACCCAAAGGCTGTGGGTTCGAGTCTCGTACCGGCAGGGATTGTAGGGGGGGGGAATGAATGTACAGCACTCTCTCCCACCTTCAATACCACGACTGAGGTGCCCTTGAGCAAGTAACAATGTAGCATTAAAGTAAGACACTGACGACCAGGATTAAATTTTCAAACAAAGACAAGAACAGCTTTAAGCAAGGGAGAACCTTAAATAAACACGATTAAAACTCTAACTATGATTGCGTACACAAGGTTATTACGTTCGCGTTTGGGAGTGTTCCTTTTCAATGAGAGGAGAAGAGGAGAGAGAGGTAGGATGAAATCAGTATGAAATAGCGAATGACAACGTTCAGATGTAACTGAATCAAATCACTTTAACACTTCAACACTGCAACACATTTTGCCTTTGAGACCACAAAATGCTACGTGCTAACCACTAGCCTTCAATGCTAATAGTTTAGCTTGGCTATTTGTTTACAAACAGCTAACAAAATGGCGCTGGCGGACTGAAAGTTACCTCCGGAAAGGGTTTCTTCGAACTTCCGGGTTACGGCTGTTGCTATTGTGACGTACACAGCATGAGCATGTTAGCTTAATAGCTGTGGGTTGTCAGTGAAATGTCGGCGCCTTTCACTCTGAACAGCCAGACAAAAAACACTCTTTGGATTCTTACAGCGCTGTGTAACGCTCACTCGTTAGAGTGAGGTAAATTAATGTACAGCTTTACTGAAATTAATTCACTGTCATTGATATCTTCGGCGGATATCAGGACGTATTTATACAGACAAAAACACGCGTGGATTTAACTACAATTTCACTTGATCAAGATTTCACAATTCTCCCAAAAGTAATAATAGCGTTCGGACGCTCTCTCGGAGCACCGCGTTTCAAGTTCACTAGTTTTTAGTGAATTAAATGGCATAGGACTATCAGTTAGCTACTCTGATTTCCTCAAACGAGGGAGATTAATAGCAGAGTTGCATTTGGAAGTGGGACACGCACTTATACAAATCACACTCTGAGGACTTTTTAAAAGACAGAAGAACAAGGAACACGCTTGCTTCTCTGTTCATGCGCTTTAGAGCGACTTATTTTGTCTCGGTGGAAAAATGTTATGTTTTACTGCAGTTAAATTCTAAACAACAAACTCGAGTTTCACTTCATTCAACACGCTCTGCCATGCTATAATAAAATATCCAGTAACACAACAAACTCAGTTTCTCTGTCTTTTAATCTATTTTTCCGGATAAAAATAGACAAGATTCATAATATTATCTTGGTGTCATTCATTTTTAAGTTGAATCTGCCAGCTTTCTATTCTCCACCATATGTTGTGTTGTACTGTAAGGAATTTAACTCATTAATTCTATAAGGGAATTAATCATTAATTCTATTTCTAGCTCAGGTTTTGAAAGGACTCAAATCTGAAAATTCGAAGTCCACCTCATTAGAACTGATTTAAAATTTTAATGGTTTATACCTTATCAATCACCGGTCGTCCAGCGAGCCGTTGACCTCAGTATATTTTAACAACTTGAATATTTGTATTTCCCTGGCCACGGGTAATACGTTCTTTGATAAGTAAGCTACGAGCTAGGTAACGTAATCTTGGCAAGGTTTGACTTTAAAGTTATACGACACCAGACAATGATTCTTTATAAATGAAAACTAATTTATTGGCTATTCTAGATTACATTCAAACTAAGCGAAAACACACATACATACAGATTATTAGAATGAGAGTTGACGGAGTTCTGAGGAAAGCGCAAAGTTTTAACTCATTTTCGTGAGTGGTTTTAAATTCAGCCTGAGAGTATTCACAAAGCAGAGATTTGTCTTACGTTTACTGCTTAAATCAATCATCAGCGTCAGTTCAGCAGATAGGAGATTTTGTTCGTTACTTGCGTTTTGCTGAAAGCTGAGAAGCTGAATTGTTCCTCGTGGCTACTGGAGGGGATTCCATTGCTGATTGGCTGTTGATCTAGTGCCGGAATGACGTTTGGATGACGTCCTTTTGGGGAAGCCCTCGTTGGATTGGTTGGTTGCCGGATTACAGAGGAACCTCTGGTTCTTCTGACAGAGAGTCTGCTTTAGCAAGGCTTTGCGTTCTGCAGAGTTACGAAGCTTCAACTGAAGTGTTTGAGTTCTTTGATGGTCGATCGCCTGATGGTTCAGCTTGTGAGCACAAGTTAGAGTGCTCTCCACACGGCAACAAGGCCTTGCTCGAGAAAGCAAGTGGCGAAGAGCCTGCGTTCGGAAGCGCAAGCGGCAAATGCCTTCACTCGAGAGAGTAAACAGCGAGAAGCAGTTGAATCTGAGGTTCCAAGGGGTTTTGATCCGTTGATCCGTTTTATTAACTAGTGATCTATCATAAGCATGCATAAAACATATACAATACACAAAACCATATACAGGAAGGTAGTAATCATACACAATGAACTGGGGGATATGTGTGTTCATTCAAAGAAAGGGTTTTCTATGAATTAATTAGAGAAGAGTCCATTTTTATGGGCATTATGTGTCTTTCCTTAGGAGAAATGGAGTGAGAGTTGCTCTGCCCGCATTCCTTTGAGCAATAAAACCTTCAGGCTTGGTACGCCAGAACTGACAGTCTTGACATTTGCACTGGTGTTTACAGATGGCTTCTCTGCTCCGAAGTATCCAATACTGGCGATGCAATTCTGCTAACACTTGTTCAGAACCAGGATGTAGAAGTCGGCGGTCTGTCCCTTTGATCAACAGCTTAGTTGTAGAATGACCAGGATCTATCACAATTGGGTGGATGGCATCCAGGTCGAGTTCACTTGCTCAACGTAATCGTCCCCCTACTCTGATGAGCCCTGTGTCCTTATCATACTCTGGTGCAAGGGATGCCTAACGGCTGTTAGCTGGAATCGGCTATCCAGTATTCAAATCTTGAACTTCTAGTAGGAATGAGTCCTGTTGAGCTTGAGCCAAGATAAGTTTCTCTGCTTCGACATAGTCATCAGCTTGCAGAAAAGAGTCACTGTCTGCAGCAGCCACCCCATGTAGGAACCGACAGTGGCCTGAGCAAGCTCTAGCCATGTGTGGAAATGATTGGGGTCCAAAAGTGAATGCCTGGAAACTCTGACAGTGCCGATGAATGCAGTTTTCCTTAACTCACTGATGTCTGCTTCTACCTCAATGACAGGTGTAGATGGCCACTGGTCAGATGGTAGAAGGAGGAAGTCTGGTCCTGAACTCCACTGGTGGGGACTTGCTAGTTGTGTCAGTGTCAGACCTCTTGTGATGTGGTCAGCAGGGTTGTGAGCTGAATTGATGTACCACCATTCAGCCATGTCTGTGAGGTTCTGGATTTCCACTACACGTGTCCCTACAAATACAAAGCGACAGGACTCAGATGTCAGCCAGTTCAGCACGGTGGTTGAGTCGGACCAGAGGGTGACTGTATGGATGTTAAGAGACAACTCAGTCTGGATCACTTTCGCTAACTGCGCACCGGTCAGGGCTGCACTCAGCTCCAAACGAGGCATATGTTCCTCCAAAGGACCCGCAGCACTGGCTTGTCTTTGGGCAGCAAGCGTACCTGGTGGAACATACCTTTTATGTCCCCACTCACGGCCACAGTGTGTTGTCAGAACCTCAGAAGCACACCTAATAATGATGGTCCCAGTATCGGACCAGGAAGTAGCTGACTGTTCAAGGACTGCCCCTGATATTGAAAGGAACAGTTATAGACTATCCCATCCTGTTCATTGTGATGTACCATATGGTGCAGAATGAACCAGGAGTATTGTGTGCTTCTTCTGTGGTAATCTTGGCAACATATCCAGTGGATTCCAACTTAGGATTTCAGTGCAGTAGACTTTGGGTCATTCGGGTTCTCGTGCCAGTCTGCGCTCAGTACTTCGAAGACTTGGAAGAACAGCATCCTTTTCAGCATGGAGTATGGTCATGGGCATGCGTCGGAGCAAAGCTGTGGCATAACGTTGAACGCCATGCCATCTACGTCCACTCTGGTGGTGGCATTCTGGAGCATGGCGAGAGCGTCTTTGTCTTGCTTGGACCTAATGACCATTCTCTCATTGTATGGGAGGGTGTCGACCAGCCAGAGTCGTTCGACATGCCGAATCAGATCATCATGGGGCTGAGCAGTGGTGATATTAAGGCACTGCTGATAACAACGTGAGGGCTGCTTGGGGCTCATGGGACCTTGAAGAGACCATCCCAGCTGTGTTCTGATGGCTACTGGACTTCAGTCTGGGCCTCGGCATACAGGCTGTATCGGCATTAACATGTCAGAACCAATGAGAAGTAGTCACCTTTATTTATATAGCGCTTTTAACAAAACAAGTCGAAGCAACTTTACAGTATTAGCAGCAGTATTCAACAGTAGTGGTTTGACTCTGTCAACAGGGGGAAGAGGAAGATCTCTCGGATGACGATAAGCTTGTTGAAGTGCAGTCGCTAGATAGTTATGTTCTGCCAGACTCAGACCGGTCGCAGTAAAGGCATTGGGGATAGTGAACCTCTGCGGTGGTTTGGTGACTGATGAGATCTCGAAGGAGGAGGAGGACCTTGACGACCTTCAGCATGACTGGGTGTACGGTTCAGTCTGTCCAAGTAAACCTGGGTAGATGGGAGATGGGACAGTAAGGACAGCTCTTGTGGTGTCTTTGATGGAATCATGAAGAACTGTGAGACGTAGCTCTTTACAGATTTGACATAGACGTTTGAGGTTGCAAGACTCTACAGCATGGAATCGTCCACATCTCCAGCAGTGTTTATCATCTTTAATCCAAGCTACAATCTGAGCGGTAATGGGGACAGTATGGCTTGGAGCTGAATTTAGGGGCTGTCGGCTCAGGAGTCTTAGCTACACTCTCACGTGTCATGAGAACTGGCCTTGACTGCTCTCTGGGATAAGAAGCTCCTCTAGCTCAACCAGGGGCCTTCGGGGTTTCACTCTGGAACATAGCCGTGGCTCGGCTGGAGATACGTTTCGCTTGGGACTTGATCTAGAGCCAATCTGCGAAATCAGGAAGTGTGTAGGTCTTGTCGGTACCCATCTGGAGAATACCCCAACTTAAGCAGTATTCAACAAAACTGTCACGATAGGCTGGTGGCAGTTTACTCAAGAGACGGTCCACATGCGAGCCACACAAAAGCTTGTAACCATTCTGGCCCTCAAGAGTTCTCAGCATACCCACTAAGGACTGGACTGACAATGCAAATGAGTCAAAGGCTTAGCATCACCCAACTTAAGAGGTAGGGTGCTTAGGATGGCACCCAACTCGGACTGAACGAGCTATCTTGACTGCCCATACTTGTCTTGAAGTGCAGTGTAGTAGTGTATGGCTGGGGGTGATACATGAAGGCTTTAGCTACCTGATGAGCATTGGAAAGTTTCAGATGGCTTAAGAGAACATGGTATTTATACTGCTCACTGATATAATTGTGATTACTCAACAAATTGTCCAATGCTAACTTAAACGAAGCAAAGTCACTCTCAGCACCACTCTCGAAAACTGGTAACGTAGGTCGTGAAATGCCATAGGCTGATGCAAACAGGAGCTCTAGACTCGGATGCAGTGAGTAGACAGCTGGGGGAAAGGCACAGATGAAGCTGCTTGAACGTAACCAGGAGCACGAAGTGTTGTCGCCGATGCTTGGTGGCTGGATACACGGAGCTGCGACGGACCAGGAAGTGTCGTCACTGGCGTTGTTGCCATCTGTTTTAGCCCATAGCGAAGGGTAGGTAGTGTGGCTTTAGTAGACTGCTGTGTCACACGTTGCATGCTGATGCTCATGGGGTAAGCAGCGGAGGTCGGGATGGTGAACACTGCTGAAGGCTGTGGTGCCACGTTCGACGTTGATGACACATAGTGTACTGGAATGGCAGTATGAGCAGATGGTGCGAGGTCAGGGACTGGAGATGAGAATGCATTTGGTCCCAGGTGGAGTGTGTCGGGCAAGGGCACACCTGCAGAGTAAGTAGCAGGTGAGGTCCACTGTGGCGGTCTAGGTGATGGCTGGGACACCTCAGAGTCATCATGATCAGGCTGTTCGGTAGGACAGGGCAGCTGTGATGACGTCACAGCTGCCGACTGGAAGGGGGGGCTGCTGAGGCTTGGAAGACATGAGCTGAGGTGAACAAGTCTGATTGCGCTGTGCTGCAAGCTGTCGTGTGTTTGGAAAACCAGAGTCTGTAGGAACTGGAGTGGTCACACTAGAGTCTATAGAGAGCATGGAGGATACAAGCTTAGCTACTTCAAGTTCAGTCTCTGCTTGTTGAAGCTTGTGCTGTTGTTCTAGGTGTTTTGACAGGGCCACCTTTACGGCAAGAGCCTCCTTCTTGCATGCGCTGGGCTTCTTTAGCTTGTGCCTGCAGTATTTGATGTTCCAGATCAATCAGTGAGTTTTCTTCTACTTGCTGCCATAGACTGTCATACTACCTCTGTTTAATCTTCTCCTCCAACATAGCAGTCTGGACACTAGAGAGTTCTGGTGGGACATAGACGCCAGCGGAAGTAACTGAACTCCTACTCGTCCTGGAGTGAGAACTGACACCATTCTGAGATGTTTTCCTCGAATTGCTTCGGGGCTGACTAGGACAGTGAGAGGAAGCTTTTGGAGGAGGGTCACCTGCAGGTTGGTAGCCAACATCGTAATCATCCAGATGGGTAGGCAGATTGGTCTTGCATCAAGGTCAAGGTATTGGTTCGATCTTGCTCTCAATCCGGCTCGAAGGACCACCTTTTGTATCGGAGACATGCTATATTACTCTGGTTGAGGCGGCCAAATATGGACAGGATTCCAGTAAAAGAATCAGTGATTGGAGGAGTGATTCTTCACATAGATGCATTTATTGAACATAAATTGTCTTTGGGTTGTCATCTGCACCAATTATTCTTTAGAAATGATATCTGTATTAATGGTATAAACTCTAAAGGAACAATAAAGAAATATAATTACAACCATATTCTCAGAACCATTTTCACACTGACATGATAATCAAACATATACAAATAAACACTGATTAATCAAGTCTGCATCCTTAACATTAATAACAACCTAATCAATGCAAATAGGCATGATATAGTTGTGTAATTTATAATGTAAACACGTGTGACGCAGTATAATACTGCCGACGCTAATACTAATTAGTGTGTTTCTCTCACAGCAAATTACAGCCGCTACGGCGCTCAGAACTTGCCGATGGTAACCGCAAACAATCGAGGGACATTAATAACATATAGATGAACATACACATGCAGATGTACTTACATCAAGGCATAAAAAGCATTATAAAGAGCATAAACAAGCGTGCAGAGATGAGCATTTAACAAACTGTCTTCCTGTGTGCAACACTGTAAATCAGTCCATGTGCAACAACTTGGGTTCCTAGGACAGGCTTTTGTACAATTTTCATGAAACAATTACTGTAATTCACCAGAAGGGTTTTTTAATGTTCCAAAGGTTGTAGTACATTCCTAGTTACAAGACTGACTTACTACAGTTGAGATTTTGTCAATGTCTTCTTTACTGTACATACAGTGCACAAATATATTTAGAAAAAATATACTGTAATTCACCAAAAAGGCTTTTTCATGTGTAAGTACTGCAAGGAATTTAACTCATTAATCCTATAAGGGAATTAATCATTAATTCGATTTCTAGCTCAGGTTTTGAAAGGACTCGAATCTGAAAATTCGAGGTCTACCTGATTAGAACTGATTTCAAATTTTAATGGTTTACACCTTATCAATCCCCGGTCGTCCAGCGAGCTGTTGATGTTCACGTATCTTAACCATCTGATTATGGGTATTTTCCCTGGCCACAGGATAATACAATTATGATAATTTGTAAGCTCTTAGCAAGGTAACGTGATCTTTGGCAAAGGTTTTGACTTTAAAGTTATATGACATCAGACAATACTTCTTTATACATGAAACATAAATTTTATTGGCTATTCTAGATTACATTAAAACTAAGCTAAAACACACAGATACACACACACACATTTACGCATACAGTTCTGAGAATGAAAGTTGATGGAGTTCTGAGGAAGCCCAAAGTTTTAGCAAGATATTCGCTACAGTTCTCTTACTGGCATCCTGAGAAAATCACAAGCAGAGATTTGGCTTATGTTTACTGCTTAAATTTTAGCTCGACACCAGTTCAGCAGAGATAAGATTTTGTTAGTTTACTTGTGTTTTGCTTTGGTTGACAGCTGAAAAGCTGAGAAGAGTTGTGGAGAGGTTTTCTCGTTGCTGACACAGGCTTCCTGGATGGCTGCTGAGGGAATCCCGGAGCTTTCGGATTGGTCGCTGAGATGACGTTTGGATGACGTCCTTTTGGGGAAACCTCGTTGGATTGGTTGGTTGCCGGGTTACGGAAGAGGCTTGAGCAGTTCTGCTAAAAAGTCGGAGTTTGCAAGACTTTAAGTTCTATCGCGAAGTTTCAACTGGCGTGTTTGAGTTCTGGAGTCTCGCTGTGTGATGTTATGGCATGGGAGCGCCTTTTGTCGCACTCACCAAGGCGGAAAACCACAGTTCTTTCGAGAGTAAGCAGCGAGCGAGCCAGAGAGAGCTTTGTATTCCTTTTAAACAGGCTCGGTGTTGATCCAGCCCATACGCGATTGTCCAATCCGATGGTGGCTGCGGGGCTTAGCCACACCCTGTGTGGTTCCCTTCTTGTGCATAAATTAAAATGCTGTTCAATTCATCACGTGGGCAAATGTCTTTGCAGGTTTTGTTAATAACTTCTATAAAGTGTCGTACAACACACACCGTTCAAAATAACAGCTTTTCACTAATTTCAATGTTCTGCATTTGTTGTGCCCATTCGTTCAAGATTAAACTTCACATATTACACAGATTCTAATAAACTTATTTCCTAAAAAAGGGTAGTCAACACTGATTAAAGTTGCACCGATTACATGAAACACGTCAAGCATATATATAAGACATACACCATAATATTTGTGAATATATTGCCCCGATACTGTACAATGATTTTCAATGATTGTCTTATGAATTGTCTGTGTACGTTTCGTTTCTTTGTCTGTGACATAAGGAGTTTGTAAGGGTTTCCGTCAGGGCAGAAAGCAAATGGTCAAAAGTCATGTGGTGTCACGCTGTATATCCCGTGCTTGCAGGCCCGAGGGTATGATTAAATTAGCCATTTCCTGTGCATACATATAAGAGTCCTATGCCCAAGCGATCACGAGGTATTCTCTCAACTATATATGGTGAAAGAAATTTTTAGTTCTTGATACAAAGAAAGCTTTGTTGTCTCTTGATTGGATTAGTCTTTAAACACTCCTCTGAGTACATGACAACAAGACTGGCAGGAAGTCGACTCAGAATATTGGAGTCATGTGCTGGGGTGATTAGCAAACCTCATGATGGCTGATAGGGGGATATCAGTGTCCGTACATGATAGAAATCCCTACATACGTATATCCCCCTTTTGCTCGATGAGGTTCCCATTGCGAACGTCAGCGGGCACTGGAACAAGAGGCAGAGAGAACAGACATACACAAGACACAAACAACATCTCCATCACTGACTGAATCCTGGTGCAGGACATGGGTAATTTGGGAATGGTCCGGTTAGAAACTTGAGAAGACAAGTTTGAGAAGAAACTTGCTCTAATTGTCAGAGGTTCGACGAGGTGTAATCTCAATCAGGTTTGTTGAGTTCTCAGGTTCAGGTTCAGGTTCTTGGTCAGTTTTATCACGTTGGAACATGTGCGGGACGCCGGACGTACACTTGTTGAAAGACTCTTGAACGGCGTTCACTCGCTTGTGGAGGAGGAAGACAAGTGTCAGAGTCACAACATATCCTACAATAGTAGAAACGCAAAGCGCTGTGTCAGCAGCAGACTAAGACCGAATGATTGGCGCGCCAGCGGGCGGAAGGCGAACGATAGCTTCTAAAGCTGTATCAACAGGAGTCAAATCAATAAGTTGTGTTCCTTCCTTTCTTCCAGTTCTGGATCGAGGACGAAGGAATGCTGTTTGAAGAAGGGTGAGATTTTGAGTTCGGCCTGATACTCGTCGTCGATAAGGTGATACAATGTGTCGTGGGGTGAATGAGAACACAGACTCGGTACTGATCGAAAGAGCCCCGGAGGGTGATTTATTTGCCCACTGATAACCTTCTGAGCTCCAATGTAGTTGGAGAAACGCTGGATGGCCCACACAGTGCAAAGCAAAGCTTTTTCGCAGTCTGAGTATTT
>NW_015507146.1:136975-141528 GCF_001515645.1 Sinocyclocheilus grahami
CGATGGTGGCTGCGGGGCTTAGCCACACCCTGTGTGGTTCCCTTCTTGTGCATAAATTAAAATGCTGTTCAATTCATCACGTGGGCAAATGTCTTTGCAGGTTTTGTTAATAACTTCTATAAAGTGTCGTACAACACACACCGTTCAAAATAACAGCTTTTCACTAATTTCAATGTTCTGCATTTGTTGTGCCCATTCGTTCAAGATTAAACTTCACATATTACACAGATTCTAATAAACTTATTTCCTAAAAAAGGGTAGTCAACACTGATTAAAGTTGCACCGATTACATGAAACACGTCAAGCATATATATAAGACATACACCATAATATTTGTGAATATATTGCCCCGATACTGTACAATGATTTTCAATGATTGTCTTATGAATTGTCTGTGTACGTTTCGTTTCTTTGTCTGTGACATAAGGAGTTTGTAAGGGTTTCCGTCAGGGCAGAAAGCAAATGGTCAAAAGTCATGTGGTGTCACGCTGTATATCCCGTGCTTGCAGGCCCGAGGGTATGATTAAATTAGCCATTTCCTGTGCATACATATAAGAGTCCTATGCCCAAGCGATCACGAGGTATTCTCTCAACTATATATGGTGAAAGAAATTTTTAGTTCTTGATACAAAGAAAGCTTTGTTGTCTCTTGATTGGATTAGTCTTTAAACACTCCTCTGAGTACATGACAACAAGACTGGCAGGAAGTCGACTCAGAATATTGGAGTCATGTGCTGGGGTGATTAGCAAACCTCATGATGGCTGATAGGGGGATATCAGTGTCCGTACATGATAGAAATCCCTACATACGTATATCCCCCTTTTGCTCGATGAGGTTCCCATTGCGAACGTCAGCGGGCACTGGAACAAGAGGCAGAGAGAACAGACATACACAAGACACAAACAACATCTCCATCACTGACTGAATCCTGGTGCAGGACATGGGTAATTTGGGAATGGTCCGGTTAGAAACTTGAGAAGACAAGTTTGAGAAGAAACTTGCTCTAATTGTCAGAGGTTCGACGAGGTGTAATCTCAATCAGGTTTGTTGAGTTCTCAGGTTCAGGTTCAGGTTCTTGGTCAGTTTTATCACGTTGGAACATGTGCGGGACGCCGGACGTACACTTGTTGAAAGACTCTTGAACGGCGTTCACTCGCTTGTGGAGGAGGAAGACAAGTGTCAGAGTCACAACATATCCTACAATAGTAGAAACGCAAAGCGCTGTGTCAGCAGCAGACTAAGACCGAATGATTGGCGCGCCAGCGGGCGGAAGGCGAACGATAGCTTCTAAAGCTGTATCAACAGGAGTCAAATCAATAAGTTGTGTTCCTTCCTTTCTTCCAGTTCTGGATCGAGGACGAAGGAATGCTGTTTGAAGAAGGGTGAGATTTTGAGTTCGGACTGATACTCGTCGTCGATAAGGTGATACAATGTGTCGTGGGGTGAATGAGAACACAGACTCGGTACTGATCGAAAGAGCCCCGGAGGGTGATTTATTTGCCCACTGATAACCTTCTGAGCTCCAATGTAGTTGGAGAAACGCTGGATGGCCCACACAGTGCAAAGCAAAGCTTTTTCGCAGTCTGAGTATTTGCATTCTGGGGGAAGCAGTGTTTTGCTGGCATAAGCAACCTCTCGCTTGTCTTTGTCATGGAGCTGGTACAGGCCTGCACTGAGGCAGTGATTGGAGAATCCAGCGTCCAGATAGAATTCCTTTCCTGGGTCTGGGTAGGCCAGGCATTGTGCAGCGAAGAGTTCGTCCTTTCTCAGGAGGGAGGTTAGTGGTCGTGCGATGTCAGCGTAGTTTTCAATGAACGTGGTCGTGAGTAATTGCACACTCCCAGAAAGCTTCGTAGCTCAGAAATGTTAGTGGGTGTCTTTATGTTTTGGAATGCTTGGGTGCGACTGGACTGTGGTTCGATACAGTCTCGTCCGATTAGCAGACCGACGTATTTAACTTTGGTTTTGCACCATAGTCCTTTGTGGAGGGCGATCTTTGCTCCTGCTGTTGTCAGCTGGTTCAGGACGTGATCAATTTCTTTGAGGTGGTCTGCCACATTTGAGCTTTTCAAAAGCACATCATCCACATAAACGAGGTTACCTCTCGTTCTAGCATCGGGGAATGCTTTGTTTAGGAAGATGTTGAATTCAGCTGGTGAGTTGGCATAGCCAAAGGGACACTGTGTGAAGGTGTATTGTAAATTGGCGAATGCCAGCTTGTGTTGGTCATCAGGGTGAACGGGGATTGTCCAAAATCCCGAGGTGACGTCCATTGTGGAAAGGATCGTTGAGCCTTTGATTTTGGGAATCTCTTGGTCCAACTGGGTCATTGGCCATCGTGACAAGGGTACTTGCTGGTTCAACTTGCGGTAGTCGATAGTGGGTCGCCATTTGCCGTTGGGTTTCATGACTGGCCATATCGGAGCAGAGTATGTGCTGTTACAGGGCCGGATGACCCCCTTTTCCAGCATGGAGTCAACAATTTCTTGCACTGGCTCATATGACGCTATTGGAATCTTGTACTGTCGCACAAATGTGGGTGGTGCATTTGGGCTTGTCGGGATGCGCACACTGTGGATGTTGGTCAGGCGACAGTCCAGGGAGTCCTTTGCGAAGGAGTCCTTGTACTTGCACAGAACCTCTTTGAGTCCTTGGCGGTCTGCTTCCTTGTGGAAGGCATCCGCCTCACTCAGGATCTGTTGGATTTGTGCGCTGAAACCGGTGTAGAAAACAACTCTGTTGTTGAGTCATTTGAGGGGCTCTGTGCCTTGACGGTCACCTGTGCAGGTGATTCTGTTGCGAGTTGTGTTGAGACAGCGTAGACTGCAAGGTGAGTGTCGTCTGTGATTTCTGATCGGCAGACGCTTTCTCTGGACACTGGCCGAATAGAAGTGATGGCAATGGTTCCATTGGGTCTCGTGAACGTTACTGTGTCATCATATTCATCTGACAGTAGTGGTACTGGTATGTGGCCTATGACCGGCACCGTTAGCTCAAAGTCATGGAACGTCTGGTTAATAAGCCATCCCAGGTGACTTCATTCATCATCATTTTCATGATTGTCTTGATGTTGGGCGCCCTCTAGAGCCAGACCTTGACTTTGAGTGTTGAACTCAAGAACTGTTGGGGTTTTGGCGCCCTTTTCTGAGGCCATCTTTTGTTTGCCGTAGGCTTTCTGTGCCAAGTCTCTCAACTGTTGAGCATTCATTGTTCGCGGACATGCGAGAACGCCAAGATGGTGGCTTACTCCAGTGTGGCTTCCAATGTCAGTCCTAGTCTTAGGCAGGTCCTGGAAGGTTGAAAGAAGCCTAGCTCACTGTCGAGAGAGTGCCCAGGTCGCATGTTGAGGCGGATGCTGACACTCTTGCTGTAGGCAGGTATTGCAGCTTCTTGCTCACTGATCATGGCACATGCGTCTGGCATTGTTTGACCAGATCGAAGGTTCTTGAGGTTGACTGCAGTGGTCAGTTGGTGCGACGGGGGAGCCCATATGACGTCGTTCACAATGTCCACACAGGCATTGAGCCGGACCATGATGTCTGCTCCAATGCAGATGTCATGAGGTAGGTTGGGGACAACGAGGAAGTAGTGACTCAGGTGTCTGTTGTTCCAATGTGGGAGGCTCTGCTGTCTTTGTTTCAATGCTCTGAATAGCTTCAGGCTGATAGCTGAGTTCTCCGCCCACAGGGCTAATGCTGCGTCGGACACTGATGTGTCATGGACATTTATGGCAGTCATGATTCGAAGGGGGCCTGAGTCTGAGTCAGGCGCCTGCAATGAGCAGAGGAAAGGGTCCAGGTTCTTGCTGCTTGGAGTTGAGCTTGGCCCTGGCCCTGGCCCTGGCTTTGACATTGCATCATCAGTCAGTGAGTTGGCGGTGGTGTCTGTGGTGGCGGCGGCGTCCATTATGGAGGTTACGGTTCTCTGACAGTGAGGTGAATGAGTGCTGTTCTCTGTGGCTGGTTGGGTCAGCTGGTCGCTGCCTTCTCTTCCAGCTGTTAGTCAGGCTGAATCTGGTTTCTCTTTCTTTTCCCACTTCCGATCCTCCTCCTTTCGGTGGAAGAATTCATTCATCATCATTTTCATGATTGTCTTGATGTTGGGCGCCCTCTAGAGCCAGACCTTGACTTTGAGTGTTGAACTCAAGAACTGTTGGGGTTTTGGCGCCCTTTTCTGAGGCCATCTTTTGTTTGCCGTAGGCTTTCTGTGCCAAGTCTCTCAACTGTTGAGCATTCATTGTTCGCGGACATGCGAGAACGCCAAGATGGTGGCTTACTCCAGGATGGAGGTTTCTCAGGAAGAGAGTTTTGAAGTTTAGATCATCTTCCATGTTCGGGTCGTTGCGAGCTCCAAAGTATGCTCGTCTGAGTCGGCTGTAGTAGGCTTGAGGAAATTCATGACATCCTTGTCTCGTCTCCAGGGCAGCCCACTAGTCCTTGTTCTGACTCAGGGTCGGCGAATTCTTTAATGAGGGCCTCTCGGAGGAGGTGGTAGTCAGCCTTCGTGTGAGCAGGCTGCCTGTCCAGGAAACTGCGTACGTCAGGGCTGGCTG
>NW_015507146.1:141792-149165 GCF_001515645.1 Sinocyclocheilus grahami
TTAGCTGTGTCGTGAGGTAAGGTTCTTCAGAGGGAGTCTGTGAATGTTTCAGCACTGCCCCCTCCCCCTTTCGAGGAACAGGTGACCCGGTCCTGCTTGGCAGGGGTGAGACTGGTGCCCGTCGTGTCCTTGTAGACTCAGGGCGCAGCTCGTAGGCGTGTCTGAGTTCGTCTCTGATGCTGTCGGACTTCTCTTTGAGGTAGTCCAGCTGTAGTGTTAGGCGACTGATCTCGTTTCTTGACTCATCCAGGTGAGTTTCAATGGCTTTAATTCGGCCATTCTTGTCTCTGGCAATGTCACGTGTGGTTTGACAGTGAGTGTGTAAGGAACAGGTGAGTGTAGTTCTCTGGTGGGCGTGCTACTAGTTTGTAGTCTCTGTGGGGAAAATGAGTAAGCACACACAGGTAGCACAGCTAGAGAACGGAGGGAGGAAAGAAAAATAACAACAGAGCAGATAACAGGATACCAATTGGCTGCTTCCAATTTTCCTGTAAGAGAAAAGTTTTTTTTTTCTTTTGTAAGGAAAGAGAGTTAATGGTAAGATGAGAGGAAATGATAAAACAACAAATACCCTGTTCTGGTAGCAGAATGAGTATAATTGAATTTTCTTCTCTTTTTCCTTTTGGTTAAGTTTGGTTTAGAAGGTGGTTCTAAACCGGCGTTTGGAAATTTTCTAAATACCAGGACTGTGGTTGTTATTAAAATTCCTGCGGGTGAAGGAAAATAATAACAATGACAGTATTGGTTTCTTAGCTGTTAAGATTGACACCGTCCACCAATTAGATGTTCCTAGATGCTTGTTCAAATTTTGGCAGATGCCTGTCAGTCTTCTTAGCTGGGTAGGGTTTCGCAAGAGAGTGAAGGTAAATGGAAGACAATTTTGAAATGGCATTCTCAAGTTTCACAAATACCTGTTCAATTGCTAAAAATGTCTGCTTTGTGATTTTCACAGGCAAAATCCCAGCAAACAACCGCAGTAGTCAACTCAGAAGCAAACAGCTGAGAGAGAGAAGGAGAAAGAGAGAGAGATTTTGCTTCCAATGTTAAGAAAAATGACAGGGGGGGTGGCGCTGTTAAAGTGATACCCCTAGGGGGTTGGTTTTGCTGTGTTAGCAGGATAAAACCAATGTAACCTAAGTCCTGAGGAAATCCTATTTTTCCTTTTGGGGTTTTGCCACTGACAGGCTTAAGCCAAACGGGCAAACTTATGAAAATTTTGCTGAGTGAATTAAATAACTGAAAGGGAGAGGAAAGAAGGCCAATTGCAAATTAGATTAGAATTTCAGGTTAGAATTGGTATTTCCTGGTTAAAATTTAATGATGTTATAATTAAAATTGATGAGAGCAATTAAAAATTACGATTAATCAATCAATATCTTGAAGCAGGATAACCCAAACCCTAATGAGCTAACCATGAAATTAAATTTGTTTTGCATTATTGACAGTTAAGGATTAAACTCTTGATGATGTTTGTCATTAAAATTAGCAACGCAATTATAGTTGAAATGATCAGCAAATAGTGTGGCAATATGGAAACAGGACCCGTAATTAATTATTAAATTAAATTAAAATTCCAAATATGTAATTAATTATGAAATCAATATTAGTAACTTGTTATCCTTAAAGATTAAACTTTTAATGTTGTTGTCTTTAAATTATAATAGCAGCTATAATTAAATTCATCAGTAAATATTGTTGCCATGTGGAAGCAGGAACTGAAATTAATTTTGAAATTAGATTAAAATTCCAAATCTGTAATTAATTATGAAATTAACTTAATTTCAAATCCCTACGGAAAAACCAACAATATCTACTGGTGTCATTATTAACAATTAATAAGAGCAATTATAATTAAATTAGTTAACTGTATCATTGAATAGGGAACCCAACCCTATTTAACTATTTACTGAAATTAAAATGTCAAATCTATAGTTAATTACGAAGTTAAATTAACGATTTCAAATCCTTAAGTATAGCAAATTGATAATATCTACTGATGTCCCTAAAATTACCAGAGCCGTTATTGCTGAATTAATCACAACGTAGCATTAAAGTAAGACGCTGAAAACCAGGATTACATTTTCAAACAAAGACAAGAACAGCTTTAAGCAAGGGAGAACCTTAAATAAACGTGATTAAAACTCAACTATGATTGTGTACACAAGGTTATTACGTTCGCGTTTGGGAATGTTCCTTCTCAATGAGAGGAGAGGGAAGAGAGGGATAGGATGAAATCAGTATGAAAGCGCGAAAGAAATCAGATGTAACTGATCGAGTCACTTCAACACTTCAAACACTGCACAACACTCTGCATTTAAAATCACCAAAATGCTAACCACTAACCTTAAATGCTAATAGCTTAGTATATGCCTCCATGCAAACTCATTAGCTTCAGTTAGCTTAGCTCATGCTTGGCTATTTGTTTACAAACAGCTCAAAATGGCGCTGGCGGGCTGAAAGTTACCTCCGGAAAGGGTTTCTTCGAACTTCCGGGTTACGGCTGTTGCTATGGTGACATACACAGCATGCGCATGTGAGCTTACTAGCTGTGGGTTGTCAGTGAGATGTCAGCGCATCTCGCACTACACAACCAAAAAGCACTATCGAATCTTATCTTATCTTATAGCACTAAACCATCTCATCTCGTTAGAGTGAGGTACATTAATGTACAGCTTTACTGTAATTAATTCACTGTCATTGATATCTTCGGCGGATATCAGCACATATTCATACAGACAAAAACACGCATGGATTTAACCACGATCACTTGATGAAGATTTCACAATTCTCCCAAAAGTAAAATAACGTTTGGATACTCTGTGAGCACTGCGTTTCGAGTTCACTAGTTTTTTAGTGAATTAAATGGCAGCGGACTATCAGTTAGCTACTCTGATTTCCTCAAACTGGGGAGATTAATGGCAGAGTTGCATTTGGAAGTGGAACGCGCACTTATACAAATTACACTCTGAGGCCTTTTAAAAGACAGTAAACGAGGAATATGCTCACTTCTCTCTTCATGCGCTTTAGAGCGACTTCTTTTGTCTCGGTGGACAAAATTAAATGTTTTACTGCAGTTAAATTCTAAACAACAAACCCTTGAGTTTCACTTTCATTCAACATGCTGGTCTGCTCTAATAACATATCCAGTAGCGCAACAAACTCAGTTTTTCTGTCTTTTAATCTATTTTTCCGGATAAAAATAGACAAGATTCATAATATTATCTTGGTGTGACTAATTTTCAGTCAAATCTGCCCGCATTCTCCACCATTAAATGTGGGGACTTAACTGTAATTTAACTCATTAATTCTATAAGGGAATTAATCATTAATTCGATTTCTAGCTCAGGTTTTGAAAAGACTCGAATCTGAAAATTCGAAGTCCACCTGATTAGAACTGATTTCAAATTTTACAGTATAATACAGTTACAGTTTTACAGGCCACAGTATAATACAATTATGATAATTTGTAAGCTCTTAGCAAGGTAACGTGATCTTTGGCAAATGTTTTGACTTTAAAGTTATATGACATCAGACAATACTTCTTTATACATGAAACATTAATTTTATTGGCTATTCTAGATTACATTAAAACTAAGATAAAACACACAGACACACACACACATTTACGCATACAGTTCTGAGAATGAAAGTTGACGGAGTTCTGAGGAAGCCCAAAGTTTTAACAAGATATTCGCTACAGTTCTCTTACTGGCATCCTGAGAAAATCACAAGCAGAGATTTGGCTTATGTTTACTGCTTAAAATTTAGCTCGACACCAGTTCAGCAGAGATAAGATTTTGTTAGTTTACTTGCGTTTTGCTTTGGTTGACAGCTGAAAAGCTGAGTTGTGGAGAGGTTTTCTCGTTGCTGACACAGGCTTCCTGGATGGCTGCTGAGGGAATCCCGGAGCTTTCGGATTGGTCGCTGAGATGACATTTGGATGACGTCCTTTTGGGGAAACCCTCATTGGATTGGTTGGTTGCCGGGTTACGGAAGAGGCTTGAGCAGTTCTGCTAAAAAGTCTGAGTTTGCAAGACTTTAAGTTCTATCGCGAAGTTTCAACTGACGTGTTTGAGTTCTGGAGTCTCGCTGTGCGATGTTACGGCATGGGAGCACCTTTTGTCGCACTCACCAGGGCGGAAAACCACAGTTCTTTCGAGAGTAAACAGCGAGCGAGCCCAAGAGAGCTTTGTATTCCTTTTAAGCAGGCTCGATGTTGATCCATCCCATACGCGATTGTCCAATCCGATGGTGGCTGCGGGGCTTAGCCACACCCTGTGTGGTTCCCTTCTCGTGCATAAATTAAAATGCTGTTCAATTCATCACGTGGGGAAATGTCTTTGCAGGTTTTGTTAATAACTTCTATAAAGTGTCGTACAACACAAAATAACAGCTTTTCACTCATTTCAATGTTCTGCATTTGTCGTGCCCATTCGTTCAAGATTGAACTTCACATATAACACACATTTTAATAACCTTATTTCCTAAAAAGGGTAATAAACACTGATTAAAGTTGCACCGATTACATGAAACACGTCAAGCATATATATAAGACATACAACATATTATTTGTGAATATATTGCCCCGATACTTTTCAATGATTTTCAATGATTGTTAATAAATAACAATTTGGTCCCTCGATATCTCTTTGCCACCGTGAAATCTTCTCAGTCTCTCCAAGTGTAAATAAATACGGCCGGGAAGTAAGAAAACACACATTCAAATGTATTCTCAAATACTTCAATTTATTCACAGAAATACAGATCTTATATAGGCATGTCGAGGGGAGTTTTCACCCTCTTAACCAATGAGGATAGGGGGACATACCCATACAGGATGTTTTTCCCAAGAACATGTGTTTTGTATAAAATTGCCACATATACAGAAAAACATATCCATATAAGGAATAGACTTCCTGGCGACAGAGGCTGAACCCCCCTTATAAATCAGCACAAACTCCTTTACCTTGAATATTGGTTAAGAGACATTCAAACACCATACAAGAGAGAGAGAGAACAGATAGAGGAGGGGTGATTCAGAGAAGGAGAGAGAAAGAGTGAGAAAGGAGGGGGGAGGCATTCTCAAAACAGAGAGTGTTTTCTAACAATGATTGTCTTATGAATTGTCTGTGTACGTTTTGTTTCTTTGTCTGTAACAAAAGGAGTTTGTAAGGGTTTCCGTCAGGGCAGAAAGCAAATGGTCAAAAGTCATGTGGTGTCACGCTGTATATCCCGTGCTTGCAGGCCCGAGGGTGTGATTAAATTAGCCATTTACTGTGCATACATATAAGGGTCCTATGCCTAAGTGATCGAGGTATTCTCTCAACTATATATGGTGAAAGAACTTTTTAGTTCTTGATACAAAGAAAGCTTTGTTGTCTCTTGATTGGATTAGTCTTTAATCACTCCTCTGAGTAGATGACGACAAGACTGGCAGGAAGTCGACCCAGAATATTGGAGTCATGTGCCGGGGTGATTAGCAAACGTCATGATGGCTGATAGGGGCATATCAGTGTCCGTATATGATAGAAATCCCTACACATGGTCCAAATGTTGAAGTATGTACCTAGTTACAAGACTAACTTAATGCAGGTGAGAGTTTAATACTGTAGAGAATAATACTGTAATTCACCAAAACGGGTTTTTCATGTTAAAAAGGTTGTAGTACGTTCCTAGTGACCAGACTGACTTACTACAGGTGAGATCTCCTTTACTGTATGTACAGTACACAAATATTTTTAGAAAAAATTATAGTAATTTACTAATTGTTTTTGTTTCATGTTCCAAAGGTTGTAGTGTGTTCCAAGATACAAGACTCACTTACTACACATGATATTTTGCCAATACCTCCCTTCATATATGTGCAATACAGAATTATATAAAAAAAATATATACTGCATGTCCCATTTTTCATGTTTCAAAGGCTGTAGCATAAAATACTTGTGTACTGTATGCACAGTAAAGGAAGTATTGGCAAAATGTCACCTGTAGTAAGTCAGTATGGTATCTTGGAACGTACTAAAACCCTTTTAACATGAAAAACCCGTTTTGGTGAATTGCAGTATTATTTTTCTAAACACTGATACTGTAGAATGTAAAACTATTGATAAAGTACTGTAATTTTTCATAAATATTTGCAAACCTTTGTAATTGACAAAATCTCACCTATAGTACATCTGTTGTAACTAGGAATATATTACAACCTTTGGAACATGAAAAAGAAAAACCTTTTCGTGAATTACAGTATTTTTTTCTAAATATATCTGTGCACTGTATTTACAGTAAAGGAGACATTGACAAAAACTCAACTTTAGTAAGCCAGACTTGTAACTAGGAATGTACTACAATCTTTGGAACATTAAAAAACCCTTCTGGTGAATTACAGTAATGTTTTAATGAAAATACTTGTATACTGTGCATACAGTAAGGGAGATATCGGCAAAATCTCACCTGTAGTAAGTCAGTCTGGACACTCGGAATGTACTAGGCCTACATTACAACCTTTATGAACTGCCTTTTGGGTATTTAACAGTAGTTTTTATGAACATATTGTTCATAAAAACCCCACAAGATTGCCCACAAGATTACCCCCACAAGATTATTGCTGTAAACATGAGCCGCGTCCAAAAGCTAAAGGGGGAGGTGTTGCTTCAAATTATAACAATATTTTTATATTAAACATAAAACGTTGAATGCTGATATTTGAAATGATTTAAAACATGAAAAAAAATTTTTTTTAAATTTGAAATGTGAAATTAAAAGCGCCAATAGGTGGCGGCAAATCGCTGTTACAGTTTTTCTCGATTGCTAAAACACTATAACTAGGCTTTTGAACTAAAATTTCAAAACCATAACACCATTTTTCAAAAAGCACACCCATTTTGCTGAACTATAAACACTATTCCCCTGCTTTAACACATGAGTCAGATTTGGTGAACTGTTACTGCAAAACTCTACACACAAATCCCTACATTTCTCAGTGCTTACACCATGTGGTCATTAAGAAAGCACTAGCATTCAATACTGTTCACTCAAGTCAGCACAGCTTGAGCTCAATTAGCAAACAATTACCCAGTTGGAAACACTAAGAGTCAAAATTGTACACACATCAATCAGATCCTTCAATAAATAGATAAAAGGGCCCGAATCAGTTCACTGAGCTTTGGAACAATGGATCTACAGAGAAATGAAGGAATAGGTCGAAGAGGAAGAGGAAGAGGAGGAGGAGGGAGAGGGAGAGGGAGAGGAAGAGGACGAGGAGAAGAAGGAGGAAGAGGACGTGGTGAAGGAGGAGGGAGAGGAAGAGGACATGGTGAAGGAGGACGGGGAGGAGGAGGACATGGTGGAGGAGGAGGGAGAGGAAGAGGACGTGG
>NW_015507146.1:149349-150699 GCF_001515645.1 Sinocyclocheilus grahami
GAAGAGGAAGTGGTGAAGGAGGAGGGAGAAGAGGAGGACGTAGTGAAGGAGGAGGGAGAGGAAGAGGATGTGGTGAAGGAGGAGGGAGAGGAGGAAGACGTAGTGAAGGAGGAGGGAGAGGAAGAGGACTTGGTGAAGGAGGAGGAGGAGGGAGAAGGGCAAGGAGACAAGCAGTCTCAGATGAAATTCGAGCCACTGTATTTGACCATGTCCTTGTCCATGGTATGACTATGAGAGAGGCTGGGCAACGAGTACAGCCAAATTTGAGTCGCTTCACCGTCGCTTCCATCATCAGAACCTTCAGGGAGGAAAACAGGTAGCTGTACTTACAGTAATACTGCTCTGTACAGTAACTTTAGAGTGCATACACTGTTGCACTATGCTACTGTAATAAAGAAATGTATCAAATTGCCTCGCATACAGATAGAGTTTCAGTATGTTTCCATTTTTTCCTGTAAAAAGGATGTGTGACAGTTACAGTAATGAGTGCTTCTATTTTTGTAGGACACAGAGATGACCACCTGGTGGAGGCAGGCTAGGCTTTTGTCGGAGGAGCAAGAGAGGGAGCTTGTAAACATGGTCATTGCCAATAATGTAATCCGCCTGCGAGAGATTCAAAGGAGAGTGATTGAGGATAATCATAATTTTCGAGGGATAAATGCCATCAGCCTCTCCACAATTGATCGTATCCTTCTAAAGCACCGGTTCTGGATGAAACAGGCATCCCTTTCGAACGAAACTCTGACAGAGTGAAAGACCAACGAGTGGAATATGTTCAGGTATGAGTTTTGATATCGTATGAAGTATTGTGTACCATTATAGTATAGCAGTTTATGCTGCCATTTGTGTAATCTTGAACTGTGCTTCAGGGCAGTGATTTACTCTACTGTGTTTCATGTGTTTTGCAGAGAATCTTTGAGATTGAAGTGTAAGGATAAAAGAAACTAAAATACTTTGATCTCCTGAGAAACAAACAATGCACTGGCATCTTCAGGACACCCCACAGAGGGGTGGTGCGGGAAACGTCTCTCTCACACATGCATCTGTGCCTTTCATCTCCTCCCTCCAACATAATTGGCCATCGGGCTATTGTAAATGTCCCTGGTCAGCGCGGAGGGAATGTCGCTATGTGTGCAGCCATCAGCCAACGAGGGGTACTTCACCGTCATGCCATTCTAGGACCCTATAACACTATGCTCCTCCTTGCTTTCCTTGACGGTCTAAGAGAGCATATGTTCCAGCTGGACCTCAGGGAACCAGCACAGCCAGAGCAGCCTCGTTACATTGTTGTTTGGGATAATGTCAGCTTCCATCACGCTGCTCTGGTTCGTGACTGGTTTACCAATAACC
>NW_015507146.1:150805-158708 GCF_001515645.1 Sinocyclocheilus grahami
CTCGCTGCCTGGCTAGGGCCAATATAGCCTGTGATGTGGACAAAGACGGAGGGGAGGCGGAGGCAGAATTTTTTTTTTTTTTTACAGTTGTGCTGTGTAGTACAGGAATTAATAAAAATGTGCCAATGTATACATTGGTTGTGTCTTTTGTGTTCATGTGAAAAGGTTTTGAGAGGGAGAACCACAAGCAACAGTTTTGGATATATTGTTTTGAATTTATTGCACCAGTGTGTAATACTATGTTGTAGTGTGTGTGTGTTTTTGAAAGCTTGTGTGTGATGTCCGAGGGAAAAGTTTGGTTTTTCAGCCAGAGTGAATGGTTATGAGTGTAGAGCTTAATTTTGACCTAGAAATAGGATGTTTGGGGAATTGGGTGAGACATTATGGATTTGTGTTTACTGTTTTGAGAATACGAGGCATAGTTTCAAGAAATGTGTTTAAGCAATCGAGAAAAACTGTAATAAGTGATTCATTGCGACTGAACCGAATCATTTAAACGGTTGATTCATTCAGGAACGAAACACCATCATGTTGCTCAGAGATGCAAAACAGTGCTGTGGCTGTGTTTGGAATGATTTTTTTGGAATGATTGGAAATACAGCAAAAACAGTCAATATGGTGTCTAAAACGTAAGTCTCTTAATAAACTTCTTGTTCATTGAGCTGTTGTAAAAAATCTTTATCAAATTTGTAATCATGGTAATTTTTTGGAGAAAAAACGGCACTCTTCGTGTGAAATTGATTAACTATATGAAGTGGTATAAATATATAAATTTTCTGCCCCCATGTCTTGAATTTGTGATAATTCTAAATGCATTTTAATTGACTGAATCATGCAGTGAAAGAACACACTCTAAATGCGCACTCGCACTAGTCTAGACTTCATGTACTGTATGTGTGCGCTCTGTAGGGGTGTTTACTCAATAATGTCAAATCGCACATCTTTAAAACAACAGTTACGATATTATCGCAGACGATAGCCTATGTCGCACACCCCTACCGCTGATGATCTGTTATCTTGGCTTTTTATCCTTGCAGGACCTAAGCATAATTAATATAAGATGATTATTTTACAACTTCTGTTATTGGAAAAATACAGAGGTTGGGACGGTCAACCCGGTTCTTGATGCGCTATCCGAAAACTATCCTCTTCCAGTGTTGCCAAGTCCGCGGTTTTCCCGCAGAATTGGGCTGCTTTAACACTGTTAAACGGTTGTTTTTTCTGTCCGCGGGTTGAAGAACGACCCCATTAACGTGATATTTAGCCCCTGGAACGCGAATTTTACCAGAGGAACCCTGCCAAAACATGCGTATTTTATCCTCGGAACGCGATTTTAAACGGGGACCCCTGGAAACGCGATTGGGCAGGTTTTGTTGTGAAAACCTGGCAACCTCTTCATAAAAGCAGTGGCGAACTTAAGAGGAAACGCATCAAACTAACAAAACACCCCAATCAAGTACAAGCAGGTAAGTTTCAATTACAATTTTAATATTTAGAGCTTCTGTTATGAATATTATTAAATTTTTTTATTTGAATTTCGTATTGAAATAAACATCGCCATTAGTGTATACATAGTTAATCGTTAGCATAAGCGCGGCTAACGCTAATATAATGAGCATTATAATGAATTTTGTTCATTTTGTTCAAAATGATTTCTGTTAACTATTTAATGCTCCTGTAACTTTTATTACTGTAAAAAACAGGAGGACATAATGGTATTTACTATTTTTACACACCAGAGGCTTTTAAATGAACTGTGTAACCAAAATATGCGTGTTAGAGAATGTACAAATGTATGGTTAACAGTGTTTATGTCATATTCTTTTTTTAGTTAGTTGTCAATCTTGGCTGAATATCTCTAGCAGGTTTTAAAAGCCCTTTAAAATTAAATATGAACACAGTTTGGATTAAATAAAAGTACAGTCAAATTTTATCTCCTGTATAGACTTTACTGTACAATGACTTAATGTTTTCTAACGTGAGTTAGATCTAGTAACATCTTACAGTGAGTGAACAAAATATTTTTAAAACATTCATTAATGTTTGTGAATGTTATTTAATACAAACACTTGATCATTCATGTTTGTTCATTGTGCATTAAATAATTTTAACAGATTGAACTTTGAAATTAACCTTATGAAGAATAATTGCCATATAACTATTGTTTATTGTTAGGTCATGTTATCTATCAAATAAAATCTAATAGTAAAGTGTTTTTAATACTACAGTTTCCATCTATTTGATATACACTTAATATATGTAATCTTATCTAAATTTATTATAAAAGCTGAGGTTTGTTATTTCCTAAAAAGTTATATTTAAACTGGTGTCAATGATCTAATGTTGCATTTGGTCAGACTCAGCCCATTGCTTTACTTAAATATATTATATTTTCCTTTTACAGCTGCAGACTGAGGAAGATCATGAAACACACCAGCAAACCCTAAAACAGACAACAGTTTACAGATGTTTTTCAGTGGCAGCAGAACTATGACTGAACTTTTGGGTGAAACTTGTTTACTTTTTTCATACTTTTATTACTTGTGGAAAAACTTGAAACAATTTTAAACAAGCTTCACCCAAAAATTTAGTCATAGTTCTGCTGCCACTGGAAAAACATCTGTAAACTGTTGTCTGTTTTAGGGTTTGCTGGTGTGTTTTAGGATCTTCCTCAGTCTGCAGCTGTAAAAGGAAAATATAATATACTTATGTAAAGCAATGGGCTGAGTCTGACCAAATGCAACATAAGATCATTGACACCAATAAATACAATATAAATAGGGATGCACCGAAATGAAAATTCTTGGTCGAAGCCGAAACCGAACAAAATTAAACACTGGGCTGAAGACCGAATACCGAACATAGTTTTTCGAGTTTTTTTCCCCCATGTATTTTGCCAAAAAAAAAATTCACCATTGCATAAATTAAAAAGTCAAAATGGGCTTTTTACTGTTTTGTCTTGCTTTTAAAAAAAAAAAAATCTATACCAAATAAAACAATTTTAAAAATATTTAACACTGAACATTTTTAACATTCTAGCAGACACTATACCAACAATGCACAATTTAACTTAAAATTAATAAATTAGTAAAATATTTTTTGCCCATCTTGAATCAGGCATGTTTTTTGTTTTTGTATTTACTGTACAATTAAAAGCAGCCTTGCTGAGAAGAGACTTCTTTTAAAACATTAGAAAATATTACAGATCCTAATGTGAACACTATGTGTGAATGTTATAATAAATGTATTAAAACGGAGCTGTTGTAACCCTGATAGCAACAGACTCCGGGGCGGATCCGCCCTCAAGTCGGCAGCTCCGCTGTACTGTCAGACTCTGGTTCGGTCATTCGCCCTGAATATGCCCCGCCTCCGGACAGCGCACTGTCAGTTAGCGGACTCATTATGGACACTGCTCGGATTAGCAATCCTCCTCAGAGTGGAGAAGCTGCGGCCAGTTTGAAGAAGACTGAACTCGGTAAGAATACTTTTAAAATATGCTTTATTTGTACAGTTGCCAGTAACATTAACATTAATAAAGTTGTTAATTGCTTTGCTGTAGTTTTTAATTTTTGAAATTGCATTGTGGAATTTCCAGTTAAGGTTAGCTCTTTAGCATTATTAGCATTATCATAGATTTGAGTAACGTTATGTTAATAATAGGCCTATTTGGATGGGATCTCCCTCCTTTCTGTGAGAAGGGTAGTTTAGTTGGCTATCAGGATTTGAATCGTATATGTAACGTTAGGTAATTTTTCACCCCTCTTCAGGAATAACTGCAGGCGAGAATAAACATTTAAATTTGGTTCTAGAATATTAGTTCAAGTCTATTTTTATTTATATTTCAACAAATATATTCCCCACCTCTCCTCGTAATTTTGTTTTAGTACATATGAAATAAACTAGCGGACTCATTACTGAGGCTGGGCAGATTGGCAATCCGAACGCGCTTTTTTCTAACAGTCTCATCTCTGAAATCAAATCAAATCCTCCTCAGAGTGCTGAAGCTACGAAGACTGAACACGGCAAGAATACTGTTTAAATATGCTTTATATGTACAGTTGCCAGTAACATTAAGGTTAATAAAGTAGTTAATTGCTTTGTTGGCATTTTTAATTGTGAAATTGCCTTGTGGAACGTTAGCTCTTCAGCACATTAGTATTATCGTAGATTTGAGTAATATCAGGCCTATTTAGACGGGATCTCCTTTTTTGTGAGACGCGGTAGTCCTGAGCGTATATGTAACTTTAGGTAATTTTTTACCCCTCTTCAGGAATAACTGCAGGCGATATTATGCTATATTTTTCATTTAATTTTGGTTCTGGAATATTAGCTCAAGTCTATTTTTGTTTATATTTTGACAAATATATTCCTCACCTCTTGCAATGTTGTTTCAGATAATTTATATGAAATTAAAAAAATACTAAGATACTGTGTGTGTGTGTGTTCTGTTGCAGCTTTACAGCTCATTCAAGTGCTCCAGTCTGGTTTTTGATTCTACATCATCCTTCAATATCCTACTTCATCTTTAAAAGTAAGCTAGAGTTTTAAATTTGATTTAGCAAACTAGTTTGTCAAATGCTGACAATGATTCACACTTCAGCTTTTAATGTGTAATCCTAAATGTGCAATGTCAAAATATTCATATCAATATTTAAGGTTAAATGTTTACAAACCTACTTTTACATCCTACATTTAACAGTAATCTTTGCTATGAGATGTCATGAAATTTTGTATGAAAATGTGCTTGTGTGATTAAAGGTGCTGTGAGAAAAATTCAACACCGATACTTGTTACTTATTTCAATGTTTTTGTCGCACTCTTGTCCTAAGGTTATCATAGTCAGCCGGATCCGGTCCGTATCCAGATCAGATGATGGACCTGCACCCTGAGACGACCACAACGCAGCCCTGAATGTCAGCGAAGACCACAACAAGTGAACATCACGACTGGACTGACATCAGCACAGATCCTCAGCAAAGACCACGAGAAACAGACAAGTCCTTTGCACAGACCCCTATGGCCAGCAATGAACGTGTCAGGCCAGGAGCTGCTAGGACCACAATGCAGTTTTATCCTGCTTATAGTCACTGTTAATCCAGTCGTCCACTACTGGCTAAACGGCAGCCCTGCTGGACAGACTACAACTTCTCCTCTGATCAAATGACAGCATGACGTATCCTGATCTTCAAGCAGTAGGAGCTGGATGAAATATTCTGAATGACATCAGTCCACAATCTCACTAGTGAAGCAGCCTGAAATCATAATCACATCATCTTTGTTCATTTAACCAGAGGAGAGCTGAGCTGACTGCTCCTGGTTTCTCCCAAGCTGTTTTTTTCTTCGTTTCAGTCACCAGCTGAAGTTTGGGTTCCACTGTCACCTCTGGATTGCTTAGCTGGGGTTTAAAAGGCACTGAATATTCAAGAATAATATTGATTTGATTGGACTGACACTATTGCATAATGACAAGACATGAACTGAATTGAGCTGGATTATGATATCACTATTTTCTCCAGAGATGCTTTATTGCCGAATCCACTTTGTTTCATAATGTATTAATTTTGCAACATTTTCACTGATAATTTAATTTTATTAAATCAATATCAAGCTGACACAAAGAGAATAATGAAACTTTTGTGTGCTATAAAATTCCTTAAGGCTGAATTGAACTAATTAATTAGTAAATATTAACTTTACAAAGTTATTGAACTGAATTGTCTTTTTAGAGGTAAAGTTTTTCATTAAATAAAACAATGTTTTTTTACAATTTGTGGTTGCGTTTTATTTTTTTTCATGTAATTACCTACTTTTTATAGAGTGTTTCATTATTACTGGCCAAGGAAAGTTTAGATTTTTTCAAGTTTTGAATTATTTTATGGTTTATTAATATTAATAAAGGGAGACATATTACACTTTTATAGAGCAGTCTAGTCTGTATAATGATTGTTGGCTCTATTTTAGGTATTTCCATAGCTAGTTTTGGCCAGATTACCCATTTTAAATAAGGTATAGGCTAGACCCACTAAATTAACGGGCCCAGATCGGATCCGGTCCGGATGAGTTACTTAATCAGCGGGTCCTGATCGGATCCGGTTCGGATCCGTTTCTTTATCAACGGGTCCGGATCGGATCCGGGCCGGATGAGCTACTTAATGACTTTGAACCCTGGTTAACAAGCAGATCTGCTGCGAGTTCGTGCAGCGCTGTCAGAATACATGCAATGCGGGCGTGTATTAGAAAACATAACGTTCTGCAGTTTATTTACTAATTGTTTAAGGCCATTTCGCGATTTCAATCATCATACAGTAACCAGCAACGATCCCCCCTTCCTCTTCTCATTGAAGACATGCGATGCAGTCCTAAACAGTCTCTCGCTGTCGGTGCTTGTAATGATTTTTGCGTCTTTCTCCGACAGTTTAAATGCTTCCACACTGCTGACGTGTGTGCTGCATAATAAAGAGTACGCGCCTCTCACTCTGCGCTGGTTGCTATTTGATCGCGTCACATCATTGTTCGGTACAATTTATTCGGTCTTTTCGCTTATTCGGTTCGGTTGCCGAACATTCGGTGCATCCCTAAATATAAATTCACGTCTCGCGCACTTTAATGCCCTTTGAATGTAACGTGTACGTTCCCTTGGAACTGGAATCAAGGCGGAATTTCATGTGAAGTCGCAGGGCACTTACTGTCGAATAAGACCACGCTTGAATGCTGCTGCCTGAACAAGAGACCTCCTTACTGAAGTGAAAGTGTTGGCTGGTGTCACTATCTCGCGAACGCGCCGGCGGATCTCCACCAAATTCGGGGGATCCCTTCAGCTGGAGGAGCCCTCTCAAACGCCACCCTCCGCGCGTCGGTATCCCCCCGGGATCGCTTGATTGTTCAGCGCCGGACCGCGAATTTAACCACCCGTAACTCCCGAACCCCGGGGGCTATCGACGCGGGGGTGGTCTCGTTCGAAAGCGGGCCTCTAGACGTACACTCGAGAGAGTTCTTCGAGCTGAAGGGATCCCTTCAATTTATTGCGGATTCGCCGCGCCATTACGGCGATATGGCTGTTCAAAGTTTCAATGGTTTTCCATAGACTTAAGCTTGAAAGCGTTTCAACCAGGTCGCCAGTAGCAAACAATGGAGCGCGCTCTGCTGGACAAACTAAGTAATTACACCATTTCAAGCAAGCATTTTATCTTGGCGGTTCTACATTGAATCACACCCTGGGCGAGACCCCCTTCGATCCAATCCCCCCCCCACCCCATTTTATTATAACAACAAAAGTGAAAGAGAACATTATATTTCTCAATTGCACAAATCCTTCATTAGAACATTTGAAAAACACACTTAAGAGAATCCAGTTATTTAACTATTATACAATCAGATATATAAAAAATGTAACAAGAACAGAGAGCAACAATAATATAAAATATTAAGAATAATATACAAATAAAATATAGAATAAATATTCTAAATAGCACAACTCCATCACACAAATGTGAAAACACACTAAAGAGAATCTAATTATTACACTATTGCACTAAGAACAGAAAACACAAACTAAAACCGGACCTTTCTGGCCTTCCTTGATGGAAAATCATCAATGATGTCATCGTATGAAATCTGCTCCCTTATTGAGTGATCGATACTGATGATGGCAAGGCCAGTGAGCCGTTCCTGGGACATGGTTGACCTCAGGTACGACTTGATCAACTTTAGTTTTGAAAAGCTCCTCTCTGCTTGAGCCACAGTGACTGGCAGAGTAAGTGCAATCCTGAGAGCAGTCCAAAAGTTGGGGTAGATCTTTATAATGCATAAAAGTGATAAGCTCAAGGAGGCTCATGGTCTCTGATGGCAGGTCAGGGAAGTTCTTAATTTCCTGCACAAGCTCTCTACTGTCCAAATCAGAGTG
>NW_015507146.1:163578-170981 GCF_001515645.1 Sinocyclocheilus grahami
GGGGGTGTACAGAAACAGGTGTCCAAACAGGTGTCCATTTATGATAGGAGGAGGGGGGTTTATGAGGGGGCAATAAATCAAACTTTTTGACACATAGGACCCTATACTCTCTCTTATATACATAAATGTGCCAAAAATATATACAATCAGATATATAAAAAAATGTAACGAGCAGAGAGCAACAATAATATAAAATATTAAGAATAATATACAAATAAAATATAGAATAAATATTCTAAATAGCACAACTCCATCACACAAATGTGAAAACACACTAAAGAGAATCTAATTATTACACTATTGCACTAAGAACAGAAAACACAAACTAAAACCGGACCTTTCTGGCCTTCCTTGATGGAAAATCATCAATGATGTCATCGTATGAAATCTGCTCCCTTATTGAGTGATCGATACTGATGATGGCAAGGCCAGTGAGCCGTTCCTGGGACATGGTTGACCTCAGGTACGACTTGATCAACTTTAGTTTTGAAAAGCTCCTCTCTGCTTGAGCCACAGTGACTGGCAGAGTAAGTGCAATCCTGAGAGCAGTCCAAAAGTTGGGGTAGATCTTTATAATGCATAAAAGTGATAAGCTCAAGGAGGCTCATGGTCTCTGATGGCAGGTCAGGGAAGTTCTTAATTTCCTGCACAAGCTCTCTACTGTCCAAATCAGAGTGCCCCTTAAAGTGCAGTGTGGTGCCTAGTGCCTAGTTTTTTTCATGTCATCACATTGTTTTTAGAGCATAAGAAACAAATGGTAAAAAAAACATTTTTGAAAAATGATATTTTATTCATATGTTATGCTATGGCCTCTGTAGTGGACACTAGGACTAGGACTAGGAGTTGTTTAAAAAATAAAATGACATGAAATTATATGTATAGGCAAAACCAATGGGATTTTTTTTTTTACAATCACCAATAACTTTTTGGGTTTTTCAGGATTTTTTTTAACCAAAATTTGTATAAAGATTATTCTCAACTATGTTATGAAAGATATAATGGAATGAATTGATACATCATTTTACTTTATGCAATATGTGGGTAAAATGGCCATAAATTAATATTCCCATTCAATGCAATGTATCTATAAACTGTATCTAATTTGCATATTAATGTGTTCTTGGCACAACATTTAATGAAAAAAGAAGTGTAATAATTGGAGTAATAATTGGCAACATTTTATTAATAATATCTAATATTTCATAGGAATATTGATGTATAATTTATTTCCATATTCACTTGTTGTGTCTCCCAAAATGCCTGATAAACATGATTTAAGTCTTGAATAAATGTGCATTATTTGGAAGAAAGTCAAGGTGTGACTGACTTTAGCCCACTAATTCCAATAGAGTATTGCTCTATACAGTGGATCCCCCCCTTTGTCCGTTCCATTTGGGAGAGACCCAGAGGTGAACTGTCCCCCGCGCCACGCGCCACGCCCTGCTCCCCGCTCCCCTTTCCCCTTCTCACACAGCTTCTGTGTACGGCACCTTCTCAGCAAGCAGGGTGCATTTTTGCCAATTCCCCACACAGTGAAATGATAGATAATAGCGGCGCAGAGGATTTGTATTTTTTTTTAACCCCCCATGTATCATGAAAAAATTCCGCCCCGGGCGGCTGCCCGGTTCGCCTGTGCCAAAAACCGCTACTGCATATCGGCGGCATATTCACCGATACCGATATATCGGCGACAGGCTCATATCGACCGATAATATCGGCAAAACAATATATCGGTCGGGCTCTACTTAAAATGTCTTTATATTAAACGTGATCAGGTTAAATACAAATTCAGTCTTATTTAAGTATTTTTGTCATAGCATGGCATGCCTACTTGCCTAAAATGTTATGATGTGCGTAGTTAATAGATTACATTAGGCTACAGTGGTTCGAGTGCGTTTGACCAGAGACTAGAGAGCAATTAAAGAGCTGTGCTTATGTGATTGCCGGCCCGGGGCCATCTTGAGAAGTGAAAAAATGGCTCATAAAAAAGGACGAAGACTTGAATGGTTTTTACAAGTCGGAATGTAAAATTACGGTAATATCGCGTGAACATTTCACATGAAATTCTGCGAGTGAGAGGGGGAGAAGTATGGACTTAAAGCGAAGTAAAATACAACCGCACTAGGCTATATTTCTGGTCAGTTTAATAATTAATTAATCGCAAAACTTTCACAAAAATTAAGTATCTTGGGGAGGATTGAGGGGCACAAGGAAAATATCAGACCCTGCCCTGCGGCGGGGGGTGCTGCAGCACCCTCAGCGCCCCTAGTTCCCACGGCCATGCGATATATGATTTATTATCGATTTATTATAGAAATAAAAAAATCGGAAATTATCACTTTGGTACATTGAGAAGGCATAAATATAAAATATGAATTATAATAATAATAATACAAATTAAAACTGACTGTTGGCCAGTCCGGGCCTGGCGCTCTCCATGAAGACGCAGAAGTTTCAGCAAAGGATAAGTGGATTTGCAGCACTAAAAATCGCTTGCAATAGCTCTGCTACTAAATTTATTTAAAAATGGCTATCCCTGTACAGCTATGATCAGCTGTTCCTTCATCTTGGCTGAGCTTTCAATGTTGTTATGGTAAAGGATGAAGCTGATTGGTTGGTTCTTGTCACATGACCCACTGGTGCGCTTGCGGCATTCTGAAAAGTTAAAGGGCCCTATCATACACCCGGCGCAATGCGGCGCAAGGTGCGGCACAAGTGTTTTTGCTAGTTTCAGCCCGACGCAGTTCATTTTCCCATCCTGCACCGCGTTGTTTAAATAGAAAATGCATTTGCTGCGCCCATGGGAGTGCTGGTCTAAAATGGCCCCTAAGGCTTGTTTGAGATGCGCCTGGCCTGAAATGTAGGCGAGAGTAAGCGGCTGCAGTGAGGGGAGGTGATCACCGGTGATCGGCAGGGGCGCAACTGCACATTTGCTGAGGGATATGCAAGATTAGTGTTGGCGCCCCTCTGTATTCTAGTAGCCTCTAACAGTAACTCACGCAGAAAACTTTCTGCAAGTCATTGACCAAAAGTCCATTACTAGCTTGTGCATGGAAGGATACAAACTCATCAGGAGAGAAAAAGTGACAAAGGTTTGAACCCCCTTCCCCCTTTTTTAATACCATTGGGAAAAAAGTGAATGGTAAAAACAAGATAAAAACAGAAAAGTGTCATCTCCTGATGGCAGACCCCAGACAGTAGAACACATTTTTTTATTTTCAAACACATGTACTATTGCACACGTTTTAGTTAGGTAATTTGAATATACAGTGGGTACGGAAAATATTCAGACCCCCTTAAATTTTTCACTCTTTGTTATATTGCAGCCATTTGCTAAAATCATTTAAGTAAATTTTTTTTCCTCATTAATGTACACACAGCACCCCATATTGACAGAAAAACATAGAATTGTTGAAATTTTTGCAGATTTATTAAAAAAGAAAAACTGAAATTTCACATGGTCCTCCTAAGTATTCAGACCCTTTGCTGTGACACTCATATATTTAACTCAGGTGCTGTCCATTTCTTCTGATCATCCTTGAGATGGTTCTACACCTTCATTTGAGTCCAGCAGTGTTTGATTATACTGATTGGACTTGATTAGGAAAGCCACACACCTGTCTATATAAGACCTTACAGCTCACAGTGCATGTCAGAGCAAATGAGAATCATGAGGTCAAAGGAACTGCGTGAAGAGCTCAGAGACAGAATTGTGGCAAGGCACAGATCTGGCCAAGGTTACAAAAAAAATTAATGCTGCACTTAAGGTTCCCAAGAGCACAGTGGCCTCCATTCCTTAAATGGAAGACGTTTGGGACAACCAGAACCCTTCTGCGAAAGTTTGGGAACCCCTTGCAGAATCAGGGAAAATGTGAATAATTTTAACAAAATAAGAGAGATCATGCAAAATGCCAGTTATTTTTTATTTAGTACTGTCCTGAGTTAGATATTTTACATAAAAGATGTTTACATTTAGTCTACAAGACAAAACAATTGCTGAAATTATTAAAATAACCCCATTCAAAAGATTGGGAACCCTTGGTTCTTAATACTGTGTGTGTGTGTACCTGGATGATCTACCACTGTTTTTTGTTTTGTGATGGTTGTTCATGAGTCCCTTGTTTGTTATGAAAAGTTAAACTGAGCACTGTTCCTCAGAAAAATCCTCTGTGTCCTACAGATTCTTCAGTTTTCCAGCATCTTTTGCATATTTGAACCCTTTCCAGCAGTGACTGTATGATTTTGAGGTCCATCTTTTCACACTGAGGACAATTGAGGGACTCAAACACAACTATTAAAAAAGGTTCAAACATTCACTGATGCTCCAGAAGGAAATACGATGCATTAAGAGATCCATTTGAACAGGATGAAGATGTCCCAATTGTTCTTATTTTGCTGAAATATAATTTTTTCCCATTTAGTATTGCCTTTCGGAAGCAACAGAAGATACTTGCAAGTTTCCCGGGAAGACAAATTAAGTACAATTTACCTTGATCTTCAAATTCAAAAAGTTTTCACCCCCCGGCTCTTTTATATATATATATACAGTGGGGAAAAAAAGTATTTAGTCAGCCACCAATTGTGCAAGTTCTCCCACTTAAAAAGATGAGAGAGGCCTGTAATTTTCATCATAGGTATACCTCAACTATGAGAGACAAAATGAGAAAAAAAATCCAGAAAATCACATTGTAGGATTTTTAAAGAATTTATTTGCAAATTATGGTCGAAAATAAGTATTTGGTCAATAACAAAATTTCATCTCAATACTTTGTTATAATATACCCTTTGTTGGCAATGACAGACGTCAAACGTTTTCTGTAAGTCTTCACAAGGTTTTCACACACGGTTGCTGGTATTTTGGCCCATTCCTCAAGAGCAGTAATGTTTTGGGGCTGTCGCTGGCGAACCCGGATTTTCAACTCCCTCCAAAGATTTTCTATGGGGTTGAGATCTGGAGACTGGATAGGCCACTCCAGGACCTTGAAATGCTTCTTACGAAGCCACTCCTTCGTTGCCCGGGCGGTGTGTTTGGGATCATTGTCATGCTGAAAGACCCAGCCACGTTTCATCTTCAATGCCCTTGCTGATGGAAGGAGGTTTTCACTCAAAATCTCACGATACATGGCCCCATTCATTCTTTCGTTTACACAGATCAGTCGTCCTGGTCCCTTTGCAGAAAAACAGCCCCAAAGCATGATGTTTCCACCCCCATGCTTCACAGTAGGTATGGTGTTCTTTGGATGCAACTCAGCATTCTTTCTCCTCCAAACACGACAAGTTGAGTTTTTACCAAAAAGTTATATTTTGGTTTCATCTGACCATATGACATTCTCCCAATCCTCTTCTGGATCATCCAAATGCTCTCCAGCAAACTTCAGACGGGCCTGGACATGTACTGGCTTAAGCAGGGGGACACATCTGGCACTGCAGGATTTGAGTCCCTGGCAGCGCAGTGTGTTACTGATGTAGCCTTTGTTACTTTGGTCCCAGCTCTCTGCAGGTCATTCACTAGGTCCCCCCGTGTGGTTCTGGGATTTTTGCTCACAGTTCTTGTGATCATTTTGACCCCACAGGGTGAGATCTTGCGTGGAGCCCCAGATCAAGGGAGATTATCAGTGGACAGGACTCTCTCATCTTTTTAAGTGGGAGAACTTGCACAATTGGTGGCTGACTAAATACTTTTTTGTCCCACTGTATATATATATATATATCTGCCCCCAAATTATTTATATGTTTGCACATTTTTATATAGTAAAATTTATTTCAAAAGAACACCTGCATTGCCATGCTAAGTGGAAGATTTATGCCAGGATTTCACCTGGTAGAAAAACAAATACTATTAAAATGAATGTCATGATTCCCACTATGACCACTAGGATCATTTATTGTCTCCTTTACCATTTCCACTCTGTAATAAATTTATTTTCACATGTTTTGCTAATGGATTTATATTTATACATTATAAAATCACTATTATAACAATTAAAAATCTCTTTTTTGTCAAAGTTCAGCATTGTTTTGTATTGAAGTATGAAGTAGCAAGAGTTTTCGACTCATTGAATCTACTTGAATTACACAGATGGCATGTTTTGAATTTACAAAGGCAATTTTCAGTGAAAAGTGGCTAGTTCGTATCTTTGTTTACAATCTTAGTTTCTCTCAAATGTAAATCAAATGCCCATTCACAAGCATGTGTTTCTGTCATTGCACCATTGCTTGCTCTCCATCATTGCATAGGCCCACTCATGGAGACATGCAGAAAACTATAGTCAACCTTCACTGAATTTTATAAATGTTTTTTGTCACTTTTGTCATACCTAATTCGAGCTCTGTACAAAGGAAAATAATGTAAGAATGTAAAATACGTTCACACTGGCTTAAAGAATTAAAGGTGGTGGCAGTGGAATAACCATATAAATATTACACTGGTGGCAGCGGTGGGATCTTAGGGCCCATTATGTTAGATCCAGAAGAAGATAACACGCCAGCTGCTTCTGTAGATGATAGGGTGTTGACGGGACAAGGCTTAGCATCTAGGATGGCGACAGCACGACCTGTTTTTATGCCAGAGACTTTTACAGGAGCTAATCGTGAGTGGTCAGATTGGATAGGACAATTTGAAATGGCAGCTGAAGTAAATGGCTGGGACGACAGCTTGAAATTGTAGGCCGTTGGCAAACTATTTGTCAGTTTGGTTCCTTGGCGTTAATAAATGAGTTTTCGGTAGCTGATATATCTACCCCTGATATTTTGTTGGGGATGGATTTTCTGCTGAAGTATGGGGTAATTATTGATTTGAGGGAGCAGTGTTGTTCAGTCATGGGTAAGCAATTTCCCTTAATTAGCACTGGGGATGCCTGTCAGCCTAAGACTGTAACTGTACAAACAGACTCCATAGTACAGCCACGTAGTGAAGCTATTATTTCTGGGGTAGTAGAGGGGCTCCTTGCAGGACAGATAGCTGGAATGTTGGAACCCTCCTCCTTATCAAAACATTGTGATATTTTAGTGGCTCGTTGTTTGTAATGTGGGGCAGGGGGGAGTTCCTGTTAGAGGGATTAATGTAACTGATAATCCTTTCACTCTTAGGCAGGGGATGAAGATTGGGACCTTGTCTACTGATGTGGTTGTTGGGCCTGAAGCAGTGGCTCTTAGTAAGCCGGATGAGCTGGAGGTGCCCGGAGGGTGGTCTGTGGATACTCTTTTAATGCAGCTGGGGTTAGATCAAAAGGGGCTGTCTATGGGTGAAACGCAGGCCATCCGTGAGTTGTTGGCACAGTATGCTTCAGTGTTTAGCACTGGGGATAATGATTTAGGGCGAACCTACCTGACTTTGCATCAGATTAATACAGGGAATACAAAGCCAATTAAGATACCCCCACGGCGGGTCCCGTTGCATTTGC
>NW_015507146.1:174026-174647 GCF_001515645.1 Sinocyclocheilus grahami
TAAGCAGATGCAAGATAATGGGATTATACAGCCATCATGTAGTCCTTGGGCTGCTCCCGTTGTCCCAGTAAGAAAAAAGGATGGTAGTCTGTGCTTGCTTACCCTGACCCCACTAAAACATTCATATTGGACACAGATGCTAGTGATGTGGGGGTAGGGGCTGTGCTTTCTCAAGAGGAGGGTGGGTTTGAGCGTGTCATAGCTTATGCTAGTCGGGCCCTTACTAAAGAGGAGCGCAAGTATGCAACTACGAAGAAAGAGTTGTTGGCGATGGTGACTTTCACCAAGTACTTTAAGCATTTTTTGCTAGGTAAAGAGTTTGTGTTGCGCACGGACCATAATTCTTTGAGGTGGTTGCATAACTTTCAGGGTTTAGAGGGTCAGCTAGCTCGTTGGGTGGAGCAATTGGCAAGCTTCCATTATAAAATTGTACATCGTCCTGGAAAAGCAGCATGGCAATGCAGATGCCTTGTCACGGCTACCAGCTGATATGGGGGCCAAGGAAGAAGGTTCTATCGGCCCAACTCAGAGGCCAATTATATCAGTGTGTACTGTTCGGAAGGGCCTCCAGAATGAAGGTGGTGCAGAATGAAGGGAATGTTGGGGAGGGTGATGATTTGG
>NW_015507146.1:176165-176601 GCF_001515645.1 Sinocyclocheilus grahami
TTGTCCAAAATTACAAAGGCGTTACAGGGGCCCTTATAAAATTTTGGACCGCATATCTGATGCATTGTATGGTGTGGTGTTGGCAGAGGGGGGTCCTGAGGTAGTGGTACATTATAACCGACTCAAACCATATGTACTTTCTTCTCTCTCAGAAACATCAGCACCCTTGGTCCTACCACAGGAGGGAGCTGAGTCCTTGTGTACAAGTCAGAGGGTGACTGACCAGTTAGAGCATCAGTCAGAGGTCCCTCTGGGGGCCAGTTGGGTTCATCAAAGAGCACCAGTGCTCCCTCGTAATTTGGAAGGACCAAGGGAAGGATCCGCATTAGTGTCTGCTGGCCCTAGACAACGGCCTGTCCCAGAGCCTGCTATACAAGAGAAGGATCAGGATGGATTACAGAATGGCTCTACAGTGGTGCATCAGTCAAAGTTGCAG
>NW_015507147.1:0-1799 GCF_001515645.1 Sinocyclocheilus grahami
AACAGAAAGTGGAACACCTGCATCAGTAGCTGCCTTTTGTTGGTTTAAGCAGCTCTGCTTCCTTGCATCCCCAAAAAACCTACAAGTAACCATTTCTGTCAGTACCTCCTCATCTAAAATGATGGGTGTAGTTTCTGAGCGGGGACAGAAGAGCAATGACTTAAGATGAATGCACTCATAAGGAACAATTCCACTCCTCACTGCAAATTCAGCATTTGTGTTGCATTCATCCAATTCACAGGTTATTTTTTGGCTTGCACCCCATGTTTTTTTTTGAACATGTATAGAAGAGCATGGCTTATAGAATGACTTATCAACAGCAAAGATGCCATTTTTGGCATCAATGCATTGGCATGATAGATGCCGCTTTGCTGTAATATCTGCTACCCTTTGCCTGTGTCTTCGGTTGATATGAACCAGCAAGTTCCTTTGATTTATTTTAATGCCACAGTGTGTGCAAGTCACCCTGACTTGCTGCCGGACACGTACTCTTTTTGTTGACAATGATGCTGGGGATGGAGGTGGTGCTGCTGATGCTGGAGATGGAGGTGGTGCTGCTGGGGATGGTGCTGCTGATGCTGGGGATGAGGTAGTGCTGCTGATGCTGGAGATGGAGGTAGTGCTGCTGGTGCTGGAGATGGAGGTGGGGCTGCTGTTGCGTGGTGCTGCTGATGCTGGGGATGGAGGTGGTGCTGCTGATGCTGGGGATGGAGGTTGTCCAGATGCTGAATTTTTACACATTTTAAAATGTGTAATAAGACCATCACGTCGAATTACTGTTGATGTACAGTAACAGCAGTGGAAATGTGATGATTGCCTGCACTTTAAACCACATTTGATGATGATAAAATCTAAAATGTAAGAATGTCTTCGATTGATATGAACCAGCAAGTTCCATTGATTTATTTTAATGCCACAGTGTGTGCAAGTCACCCTGACTTGCTGCCGGACACATACTCTTTTTGTTGACAATGATGCAATGATTGCTGAATGAAATGTGGTGATTGCCTGCACTTTAAACCACACTTGATGATGATGATAAAATCTCAAATGTAAAAAGAATAAATTAGCACAATTGTCTTGTTTACATGTTTAATACAGTGCATCGCCTATGCTGAGGTTTTGTGATGTAACACCTTGCTCAAGAGCACAACAACATTAAGATCCTTTATTATATTTTTTACCACACTCCCACCAAACACTAAGGCCAGTGTGAGTGTGAAGGTTTTGTTCTGTCCAAACAGAACACATGTAATTCAATCAAATAAAGCCCTGATTAAAAACATCTCAGGTTACTTGCTGAGGGGAACGAGACACTGCGTCCTCTAGGGGTCGCTATGGGGAACGCCTCGTCGTGACCCGTGTCTGAGGCATACATTGAAAAAACACCAACAACACGTTGGCCGGCGACAGCCATGACGTCACTACCGGTGGGACTATAGTATAAATAGGTGCTGGGAGAACACATCATCCACTTCTTCGTCTGAAGCTTGCGTCCAAAGAATGGCAAGAAACCTAGAGGATGCAGTTTCTCGTTCCCTACTCAGGGAACCATGGTTACACAAGTACCCTGAGACGTTCCCTTTCATGGGAACTTCGAACTGCGTCCTCTAGTGGTCGCTATGGGGAACGGTATACCCACGCTGCCATGCTGAGGGGAGTGCAAGCCAGAACCATGGCGAGCACTAAGTACCAACTCTGCCATATTGCTATGGGAGTTGCCCCTGGGACGTTAGACGGCTGTCAGTGACGTTATTCCCTATGGCCAAAGGCCTAGGCTACATACCCCAAATACTTAC
>NW_015507147.1:2868-4651 GCF_001515645.1 Sinocyclocheilus grahami
CTGAGGTATCACTCTGATCCGGACAAAAGCACTGATACCCTGTCTGGATCACATCCCTTAGGTCTTTTACTCATCTTCCTTTGACCCGCGATTCTTCCTACCCCTACCTGTGGGTGGGGGAGGAGCGCGAGGCGCGACACTAGCCTTCTGAGCCAGTCTCTGATCCTCAAACTGAGACGGGCTAGGACCCCTGGGTTGTTCGGGCTCAGACCTGGACTTCTATCCCGGTCCTTCAGCCGGTCAGCCTGATATGCTTGGAGCATCACCATCGTGTGCAATGAAGCGACAGCCCGACCTGCTGCTGCTGCGTATGCCCTGGCATCCGAGCGAAATGTCAAGGAAGGGAGTCTTAGAGGACGTCTCACCCATATAGAGATAGCTGGCTAGCGTCTCTCTATAGGGGCATCTTCTCATAATCGCATCAATGTTGGCATAACTTGTATGCTGGAATCGATGGATGCGTGAAGAAAAAACCATCCTTCTCAATCTTTATATGAAAAACAGGAAGAAAGGATCATACGCAGGGCAGGAGGATTGGGAAGGCTCAGCCTCAGCTTTTTTGCCCTCCTCAGCTATTTCCTGCTTTTGCTGGGCTGATCCCAGCAGAGCAATGGCATAGATCGTGTGTGTCATCAGATGTTAAACAACGTCAACATGGATGCACACATCCTTAAATGCTTTGCTAGTGCTCGCCCTAATGAGATAAATAGAGATTGCTCTTACCATTTTCTTCAGAAATGCACGCTTCAAACAAAACAGACAATGAAGACGAAGAAGAGAATGATGTGTGCTCCTGGCGCCTATTTATACTATAGTCGCACCGGTAGTGACGTCATGGCTGTCGCCGGCCAACGAGTTGGTGTTTTTTCAATGTATGCTTCAGACACGGGTCACGACGAGGCGTTCCCCATAGCGACCCCTAGAGGACGCAGTTCGAAGTTCCCATGAAAGGGAACTATTAGCTGAACATGTTACTACAAGCTGGAACAAATGCCTGACAGACTCTACATCAGCCCTTGCAGGCTGATTGCCAATTGCACACACCTGTTTACACTGATTGCACCCAGCTGTTTCATATCACTCCCTCACTATTTAACACTCACTCTGATCCCTTCCCTCTGCCGAGTATTGTTCAGCGATTATCACTCCCCTAGCGATAGCGACACTACAGAGCCCTTGTTTGTTTCCCTGCCTTAGCCTTAGCCTTAGCCTTGTCTGTTTTCTCCGGTTTTGCATCTTCGCCTGTTTTCCTGGATTCCTCCCTTTAGCCTTGCCCCGTGTCTCTGTCTGCAGTTCATCGACCCACGCTAGCCCTAGGATTATTCGTGTTTTGCCCACCATATACCTGTCTGCCTCTGTTTGACCCTGCCTGCTTTATGACCACGTCTGTATCTTCTCCAATTAAAGCTTTGCATTTGGATCCGAACATCTTACGTCTCGTCAGCCCCGTTACAGAATACTCGGCCACACAAGGATCCAGCAGCTTTCTCAGTGGACTCTGGCCTGGTATGGACCAAGTCACCGAGCTTCTACATCTTCGGCAGGGAGGTCGTTCGATTGAGGAGTATGTTCACCGGTTCTGTGAACTATCTTACCAGGTACCACTATATGATGAAATTTTATTTAAAGACTTGTTCCGTTTTGAACCCACGAAATCTTGGATGCCAAAGAGCAAATTTAACTGGAGCTTAAAGGACTTTATAGACTATGCCTTGCTGACTGCTGGTTCAGCGTTCACTGTGGGTGTCGCGGAGGAAGGAAGCGACACCATGTCTGTGACTGA
>NW_015507147.1:4703-7227 GCF_001515645.1 Sinocyclocheilus grahami
TTATGACCGCGGGTCCAGCCAAGTCACGGTTGATCTTCTTGAGTCGAGTCAAGTTACAATTCATTATCATGAGCCAGGTCTAGACACAGCTGATCTTCATGAGTCGAGAAATGCTAGGAAGAAATGACTATGACATGCAAAAACATTAAAATTCCACAAGCATTCTCACACCCACAGTACTATAATTAAAATAATTCACACACAGACACACACACACAAACATACCTTCCTCTTGAACTGCATTTCGCATGTGATTAGCATGATTTCGGAGCTCATGTAAATGGTTATACACAGATTTACAGTAGACACAGTGGTATTTTTGGCAGCACACTGTGCATCTCTGGATAGACAGCAGGGGATCCTGTCCTCGCAAAAGTATTGTCTGATGCATCTGTGCAGGTTAAACAAATACTGAAATAAAATAAAAACAGAGTAAATAAAAACACTACACGTGCTAAAATGTAGCAAGGGGGATGGGAAAATTATATCACTTTTTAGCTATTGATAGTTACACGAAAAAACTAACGTTACCGATTAATGTTTCAGGGGGTCAAAACATAATAACATGAATAGTCATGTCGAGACCGCAATAAATGTAAGATTTAGATTTTATATACATCTCAAAGTTCAGTTTAACTTTAAAGCAGTTTTTTTACTGTGTGATACAGGTTGTACATCAGTTCGAACGCGCACTACCTGTGTGCGCGCGGTGCATCTGGACCAATGATGTCTCAAGCCCCGCCCACTAGATCCACAAACTTCTTCATCTTCTTTGGTGTTTTATTGGCGAAAGAGGGGGAGAGAGAGATATAAAACAAACAAAACATATATATATATATATATATATATGTATATATATATATATATATATATATATACACACACATACATACATATATTAGCTATATTCTATATTCTCTTACTTAATTCACATTCTTTTGTAAACCTAATAATATCATCATTTTGGTGTTCCTCTGGCTCAGTGGTTAGCAGCGCAAAAAAGGTCGTGGGTTCAATTCCCAGGGAACACACATACTGGTAAAAAAAATGTATAGCCTGAATGCACTGCAAGTCGCTTTGGATAAAAGCGTCTGCTAAATGCATAAATTAAATTAAATCATCATATATCTTGTTAGCTGATTTCCCCAATAAACTTGACAAAGAAAAGTCATGGTGTTTTACTTTCTTCATTGACTGAATAAGGCGACATCTCTCATTGTTATATTTTACACACTGAAGTAGAACATGTTCAATGGTTTCTTGTTGATTACAGTGTACACATTCCCCAGTTGGGTGCTTACCAATTCTATATAACGTACTATTAAGTCCAGTATGCCCAATTCTAAGGCGTGTTAATGATACTTCCTTCCCTTCGATTCCTACTGTCCTCTCTCCCGGCATCAACTGTTTTTTGTATATTATACAAATGTCTACCCATTCCATGGTCATCCCAATATATCTGCCAAACTGATTGTGTATATGTTCTAACGTATACTTTAGCTTCTGCTTTACTTAATGGGATATGTAGATCTACTTGCTTTATTCTTAGAGTTTGCTTAGCCCGAATATCCACCTTCTCATTTCCCTCCACACCAACATGAGCAGGAACCCAAATGAATTGCGTAGACACTAATTTCATACATCGTGCAGAATATTTCGTTAATAATATCCATCCTAACTGATGACCTGCCAGATTTTATACTTTCAAGAGCTGAAAAACTATCAGATGCAATGACAGTGTTATTTACTTCCTTCTCTTCTATCCACTGTAGGGCCAGTAATATTGCCAATAGCTCTGTAGCATATACTGACAAATGGTTGGTTACTCTTTTGTTAATATTACATTCACACATTGGAATATGTCCTGTATCAGGATCCTTGGATCCATCTGTAAATAAAACCATTGACTGTGGGAAATGTTTCTCAAAATATTTCTGGACTATATACCATATCGGGAGTTGATTAGAATCGTCTTTCAGTTCCTGCTGTATACTAAGGTCATCAGTTGGCAAGGGGAATATCCAGGGAAGAATTGAGGAAATTGATACTGTATTACTGTACTGTAATTGATGTAATCCTATATTTCTTGCTTTAGCATCACCTATCCACCCAAAACTTGTAAAATTGGTTTCATTGTGTTCCCAGCATTCTTTTAATGCACTTTTGACAGGATGTTTTTCATTTTGTCCTTGGAGATTGACCCACCATTCATTTTAATCTTCTAATTCTTAATGGCATTTCTCCCATTTCCACCTGCATTGATGATACCGGAGATGATTTGAATGCCCCACTAAAGATTCTCAGGGCCTGAGCTTGTAATACATCTAATTCCTTGAGGTTTGATTCTGCTGCCGACATGTAAGCTATACATCCATAGTCAAGAATAGATCTCATGAGTGCCCAATATATGTAGATGCTCTACTTGCTCCCCATTCCTGTCCTGATAAACACCGAAGCATGTTTGTAACGTAGTTTGTAGGTCGGGAAGAAGCAGGCGGGAACCGGCGAACACTCAACCAAAACT
>NW_015507147.1:8143-9082 GCF_001515645.1 Sinocyclocheilus grahami
AATAATGATCTTTAAAAAAGCATCATATGACCCCTTTAAGAAACCTAACAGCTTTTACTTGCTCCCATATAGATTCAAAGAAAGGGGTGAGATTTTGTGCCGCCGTGAAAAACAAATAACCTGTGTTTTTCCTACAGATAATTTAAATCCCCATTTATTGGTCCATTTTTCCACTTCATCAATTGCAGCTTGCATTTTCTTATTGACAAACGATACATTGCGGCCTCTAATCCACAAAGCCCCATCATCCGCATACAAAGATCATCCTACGTTTTGTTCAACCTGAGAGAAAATATCATTAATCATTATGTTGAATAATAACGGACTACACGCGCTACCTTGTGGAGTACCATTCTCCACAGTGTATACTCTTGAGTATTCATAACCTACCCTCACTTGTATTTTCCTCTTAAATAAAAAGTCCAAAACCCAATTATATGTTCTACCGTTAATTCCTAATGATTTTAATTTGATCAGTGATCCTTCTTTCCAGAGCATATCATAAGCCTTCTCCACATCAAAGAAGACTGCTATTACTACTTCTTTGTTGGTCTGTGCTTTCCTTATGTCTGACTCTAGGCACAATACAGAATCCATTGTATTCCGACCCCTACGAAACCCACTCTGATATGGAGATAAAAGAGTTTTACTTTCCAGGAAGTATGTTATTCTTTCTGTGATCATTCGTTCCACGATTTTGCATAAATGTGAAGTCAAGGCAATTGGTCTGTAACTAGAAGGATCTGATGGGTCTTTCCCTGGTTTAAGAACGGGTACTATTATTGCTTGTTTCCATACTGAAGGAAGTTGTCCAGTCTCCCAAATTTGGTTAAACAGATTTAATATTATTTCTAACGAGTTATCTGTCATGTGTGCCAACATTTTATAACATACCCCATCTTTCCCCAGAGTAGTCTGTCGAGCACTAATTATCGCTCT
>NW_015507147.1:10872-14813 GCF_001515645.1 Sinocyclocheilus grahami
AATCAGCCGTTTTGAATGAATGAGTCAATGGTTCACTCATTAAGACGGAGACTTGCTGCCACCTACTGGCGGCTTTAGTGTCATATTTATTTATCCATGACAGGCTTAAACCAACCAAGGTGCCATCTCAAAAACACACTCTGCAAAATATGGTAATTATCACTATCAAAAAATAATAATAAAAAAATACATTTTGTCAATATTGCACATCCCTAAAATAACCAAGCATCATCTTTAAAAAAAAGTTGTCCTAGATTTTTTTTTTTATTATATTGTAGTTTGTATGGTTAATATTAATGTAATTGTGAGCAAACTAGGGTTTAACAAAAGGTAATTCGGCCCAAACAAGGGGACATTTTCTCCGATCCGGCCCTCAACCTTAAATGAGTTTGACACCCCTGATCTAGATACTTCTCTGCTGATTTGACAATTATTTTGATCCTTTCATCCTTTTTCGTCTGAGCTGAACAATTTATTATTTCTGCCATAAACAGTACAAAATCATTCTTTTTCACTATCAGAGTGTCTTCTTCCAACTTATCACATCCTTGACATTTTCCTATTTCTTTGTGCATAATTTCTTTCTGTTTTGTCATTCTCACATTTCCTGAAACCTTCTTTGCTGCCTCTGCATAGCTGATTCCCTGAACCACCTTGATTCTTTGTACTTCAACCTGCCTCTTACTAACTTCACAGCCACGATACGCTGAGCTATGTTCCCCTCCACAATTACAACATTTCAACTTTGCACCCTCAACACATTTGCCATACTCGTGTTCTTCACTACATTTACCACATCTTTGTCCAAATCTCTGACATTTGAAACATCTAAGTGGAGGAGGTATGTGCCTGTTGACCTCACAGCGCCGTACCAAAATACGGTTTTATGGTGGGTAGCACCAATGTTAAGGTGCATTATCGCCACCTACTGTATTGGAGCGTGAACCAGAGTTTACCCTTTCATAATAAGAGGACAAGAAAAAAAAGAAAGAAAGAAAAGCCAACAACAAAAACAAAAAAACATAAAAAGTTACACGCCTTTTTATGGCGGTTGGCAAACAAAAAGGTGCATTCCCGCCACCTACTGAGCTGGAGTGCGATTCATCGATGAAACGAGAAGAAAGACTAAGCTGAGAGAGAAATAAAAATAAAACGCTATTAATAGATCGCCTTCTAAATCCGATTAAACAGATGCACCTTTCTTAAATATTTCATTAATGCTTTATATACTCTATAACTTTCCGATCCATTATTCAGCAGTTTTTTTAAGTGTAATATTTCCCATACCCATTTCTTTGAACTCTTCCACCAGAATTATCCTTTCATTTTGATAAGCAGTGCAATATATTAATACATGCTCTACAGTTTCTGCTAATCCACATAGACTGCAATTTCCAGACTCATGACTGTTCATTCTATACAGGGAATAATTAAGAGCTGTATGTCCAAGGTCGAAGTCTGGAAATGTTTGTGTCTTCTCTTCTACTGCCACCACCAATTTTATTTTGAATCTGATAAAGATGTCTGCCTCTTTCCTCCTCATTCCATTGTACTTGCCAATTGCCTTTTATAGCTGTTCTAATTATAGCCTTAACTTTACAAAGTGGAATATTAAATTCTATAGGAGATAATTTCAGCTAGATGATCCACTTCCTCATTTCCATCTACTCCCACTTGTGCTGGAACCCACAGGAAACATCTGGCTTCCTAATGTTTTTACCCTGTACATACTTAAAAGAATTTCATATAGAATATCTGGTCTTGAAGATCTCCCACTAATTAGACTTGATAATGCTGAGAAAGAATCTGAGCACATCACCACATTCATTGGTCGAGAATCCTCCCACTTCTTAGTACACACTGTCAGTGCGAATGCAACTCTTTAAATGGTACTGGGAAATAGTTCGTGCAAAATCGTCCCAGTACTTTAGTACTGTACATTTAGTTCTGGAACTAAAGCGGTGCGAAAGGCCCTATTAATTTCCACTGACGGGCAGGATTGCTTTCTAATTACTGATAGATTTCTGCCGGTGTCTTGGCTTTCCATGCCTTTTTGCACCTCTCTTTCTTCATGTGTTCAATACTTTTCCCCTGTGCCATTCCACTTTATTACACATAACTTAATTTCTGAACTTATTAGTTTTGTTTTCTTTGTATGTATGGATTACTCAGGTTGTTACCGACATCTGGTGAACATTTCAAGTCAACAGCACCTTTAGAAATATATTTACTGAGAAAAATGCTGACGTGTTCAATACTTATTTTACCGGCTGTATATGACAGATTTTCACGCAGCATTTTATTCATATGTAAACATTGTTTAATTACCATTATAACTAGCCATCTCATACGTTTTTGGTCACGTGGTGTATTTTTGAAAAAAAAAACACATGATCTCTTTACAGCAATTTACTCTCAATTTTCCAGTAAAGTCTGAATGTGTGAAAGGGGCTAATATCTCAGTTTGCATTGAACTTTCAGCGTCGTAACTTTGCAGATATTGTTTATTCTCAAACAGCAACATTAGACACTACCTAACTTTAAAGGGATGGTTGATTGTGATTTCACTTTTTTAAAGACTTTTTTCCTGATGTAGATAGATTCAATCATGCATACAGTGAAATTGTTGCAGAGAAATGTTAGCTATGAAGCTTTAAGTAAACAGAAAAGGTTCAGGTTGAAGTAGCTAAGAAAGGACAAAGCAAATACCTCACAAAAACAAATCAAATGTTTGAGTCACATGGGGTAAACTTTTTATTCTTTTTCTGACCTCTTTATATTTTCTTTTTTCTGTGGAGCTGTTGAGGATGGGCTCTTTAAATATAAATGGGAGTAGAGATGGAAATACATTGAGTTATTTAGTATTAAAAAGATAAATGTAGCTTTCTTACAAGAAACACACACTAGTTTAGATAATGAATCTGAATGGAATAGATGGTGGGAGGGGAAAAGTGTTTTAAGTCATGGGACAAATACAAGTGCTGGTATGGCCATTCTGCTTTCTAAAGAAATGAATGTCAATATTTTAGTTGTAGAAGAATTTGTAAAAGGAAGAATATTGCTGTTAAAGATGGAATGTTTGTATTGATAAATGTTTATGGACCGTTGATTTTATTATTGATAGGAATGGAGAAGAACCCCATCATGAATCAAGTGTTGTATTGTTAAATATTTTACAAGAGTTTGAATCAATAGATATTTGGAGAAGAAGATATACAGGAATAAAACCGTATACCTAGCTTAAAATATCTAATAATAGGGTTAGTGGAGCTAGATTAGATAGATTTTTATATAGGTTATGGAAGTTTCTATTTTTACCTGTTGGGTTTTCAGATCATCATTCAACACAATTTGTTTTTGGCACTTTAATATTAAACTATTGCAGGGTGCTTTATTTTGTGAAAATTGTAAACTTTTTTTTATTGGAATGACTGGAATTTAAAAAAGGATTCTTTTGAAAATCCGTGTATGTGGTGGGAGGTTGGTAAAGCAACTAATAAGAGTCCTCTGTCAAAATTATAGTTCACTTCCTGCGAAAGCAGCGATACAAAAACTTCAGAGATATACAAGCTTTGGAGAATATTCTTGTGAATAACAATTTGGAAATTTACAAAATGAGCATCTGAATAAAAAGAAGGAACGTAGTTCATTATTACAAGAAAAAGTGAAGGGAGTGTTAATAAGAGCAAGAATTTAAGACATAACTCATGTCGAAAGCCCCGTTCACACCAAGAACGATAACTATAAAGATAACGATATTAGCGTCCACACCAGCGAACGATATCGTCTGTTTATTCTAAGCGCACGCGCGTCTGCCGCTTTAAATTCTTGAGCTCGTTACAGCAGGATGGATCCTGATTGGCTGTCAGTGTTTTATCGTTCATCAGCTGGAGAACAATCGTTTTGAAAGTGATCACAACGATATCGTTCCTGTGTATCGT
>NW_015507147.1:15240-17779 GCF_001515645.1 Sinocyclocheilus grahami
AGGAGATTACTGAAGCAATGAGACAGTTATCAAATGGCCGTTCTCAAGTTGAAAAAACAACAAATATAACAAACCGTAACAGTGTAATATCGGTTTATACACTGTCCCATTGAGTGCAGTCTTTGTGGATTAAAGTAAATGGTAACTAAAGTTAGTGAGTCTAGTCTAAAGTTGTGAAAATTCTGATACCAATGTTCTAAAATGTAAAGACGATGCTGTGTCTCGTTGCCATTTACTGAGGAAATAGTGGTTTGCACAAACCACGTCCAGCTCTATTGCCATGTTTGGGCAGATAATACTCAAAAATCCGATATGAAGAAACTTCTGCCTTGGTGAACATCACAATATGAAACACATATAATAAGAAAATGTCAAACAATTTTGTTTTATATTTGCTTAACCAATGAAAATAGATCAGTTACAAAGATCTGTTCAGTGAATTTCGCTGTTTTACGAAATATTTATTTCCTAAATATTTGAGTGTCAACACTGCCTGCTTCTGGATAGCTTCAAGAATTCAGACAGCATTTATTTTTGCAGAAAACAGCTGATAATCTCTCTGAATTCAGGAAGTGCACAAGCTTGTCGTATTCTTTGACATCCTTCAGAACTCGTCAACTGATTATCTATCAGTTATTATATTACCTAACCCTAACCCTAACCCTATCTGTAGAAAAAACTATTAAAACTATACATACAGTTGCGTAAGAATTTTGCAATTCTATACCCAAATAGTACAGTCTAAAAATAGTTTTAAAATGTGCACACATACACACATCCTGCTCATATCAGAAACTTGCTTTGCTTAAAGCTGCAGTCCATAACTTTTGGCGCTCTAGCGGTTAATAAACAGAACTGCGTGCGTCTTGCGTAAGAACATTGTAGCCGGAGCTACTTCTCTCTGTTTATGTCTATGGCGAATCACGCAGGTACTGGGCTACTCCACAGCGGTTCCACCAGAACCAGCCCAAATAGTCCGAATATAAACACTTATTATAGGTGTACCGTAGTGATTCAGGACAAGCCAAAAACACAGTTTGGAAAATGGATTCATGGTGTACTCGACTATTATATAAAACTTGTGAATTTTGAACACAAAAAAAGTTACGGACTGCAGCTTTCATTTCATTGCCTTCTTGCAGAAAAAGTTAACTCTTGGTATATTCATCATTTACAACAGATAAGAGTTAAAACAACAGCCTTGCTAAAGTTTGTGAACATAAATCCCCAATTTTAACCTGCACCCTAGAGTACTGACAAATGCGTGTGATATTGAAGAAAACATCTGGCAACCTTGCTGAATTCTTTCATTTTCCGCATATCCAGTCCACCCATAAGAGGAAGAAACGTTAGAAGGATCAAAACGTTTGAGTTCATATCCTACTTCACTCTTACAACACGGATACTTGACATGGGGGTAAATATAACAGCTTTCACTCTTCTAACTTTTATTCATTTGAACATTTAACATTATTGGTCAAAGATTACACACTGAATTACATGCATGTTACAGCATAGGAAAGGGTAAGAAATAGGGCTGATTTATAAAGGTTTCTGAAGTACTGTAAATTTACCATTTGTTGCATAACATCTACTACATTGCAAAGCCATATTTAAATGTACCACACTTTACATATTTTATATAATATTTATTGACTTGACTATGCTAAGCTTGCTTGCCTTGGCTTGACTATTAGTTTGATCAGTCTACAGTTACACGATACCAGGAAGGCTGATTTTACAAAGCTGATTTTGATAATTGACCATAATGGATTGAATTACTCCTAAAACTAACTCTTAACTAATGCATTCTCATTTACCTATATGTTTACAGTAGAGTAATATTAACAGAAATTCTTTTCCTCCTTCAATATATTTCCTCTACACATCAAGTCCTTCAACTGCAATATAATACATGCTTCGTTTAGTTTTTTTCTTGTAATGAGACAACACTTAAAACAAAGGGTTAAACCACAGTCTATATCAAGCTGGAAATGACATACGAGTTGAAGTGTTAGACACATTTTCAATTCGCATTTACAGTATGTGCTTATTATGCAATGTATATTAACCTGCCTTCTTTCTCACTTGTTTAATTGAAGTAATCAAATTGTTTAGTCTTATAGAATAGTTCTATACATTTTTTTTTCTTCTTAATTTATGAAATTTCAGGTGGCACTGAAATGTTACAAAACCCATAAACCCAAGAAATATAAATTCTGTTCCTTGATTCGGTAAGTATTTAATTATTATTATTAGCTTGTTTTTTATAAAAAATATGCTACTGATTTATGTTATACAACACACTGTGTTTTAATGCCATGTTTAAATTTCTTATCATAAGCTCCTAATCAGAAGAGTCTCTGGTTACATTATGGACACCTCAAAACATTCGGAGGTACGTAGCACCAGAAATGTCAATCATTTTTATGTGCATCATCTAACCACTCTATTAAATAATTAAGATCCAGGCATCAATACAACATAACTTTAGGTGCTGATTTTCTTTTAGAAAAATGAAGGCAAGACAGCTTCTGAA
>NW_015507147.1:18744-19616 GCF_001515645.1 Sinocyclocheilus grahami
GAACAAGCTAAAAAGGATGTGGTCAAAAACGAACAAGCTAAAAAGAAGAAAGATGGTGAGTCTTTTTTTATAAGAGACGGCAGCAGCAGCAGCAAGCTGGTGGAGTATGAGAAATATATTGCTAACAATCCACAGTTGTCCAAGGAGAGGAAGGATGCTGAAGAAAAGCATCTCTCTGTTGTCAAAATCCATGCACATGCCTCTGCATTGAGTGAGATGATAACAGGAGGGACACATTCTATGGACTGCTCACGTTTTATGTCGTACATTGTGGTGGCTAACAAGTCTCATCTTGTTCAGCTGGAGAACCTGGATTTCCTTCGTTGTATGAATCTAATGGCTGTTTTGGATTTTGATCCACAATCCGCTGAGAATGGCTTGAATAAGCTTCTCAAAGAGAGCAAAAAGTTCAATGATCATTTACCTGCTCAGTATAAAGATACAGGTGCAGTTGCAGACATTGCAAGCAGCTTAGAGCGGACTGAAAACACAAGCTGGTTTTTCTGTAACGGAGGCATTTATGGGGAAACTCCCTCTGATGCGGATAACTGGTTGACTGAGAAAGGATCCTCTGTGCGTGATGTAGTTTCTTTCCTGTGCCGAAAAGTGCTGCCTCGCAAGAAACTTCTTGTCATATTCTTGTTATTTAGTCAGGTGAGCGAGGCCAGCGACCCCTTGTTTCAGACCTTCAGTATGTTTCAACAGGAGCTTATGGGACAAAACCAAATCTTATGCATCAGTGACAATGAAACATCGTACACCTACTGGAATGATCTCATCAAGCATCGACATAAATGTGACATTTCAAAATGCATTTATGAGCTAAGTTTTGCTGAAATCAATGGCACCATCCTCAGTCTGTGGTCAGAGTT
>NW_015507147.1:20049-22969 GCF_001515645.1 Sinocyclocheilus grahami
ACAAGGCAAAAGAGCAACCTACACGACTTCCTGTTTTGCTCATGACTGATCGCTTTCAAGACATTCGCAATGTACTAACACTCCAACATCAAATTGAAGAGGAATGTTTGAACCAGTACATTTTTTCAAAATCTCCACAAGTCATTATTGTCAACTGCATGAGAGTTGATTCATGTGAACCAACTGAAGCAACTGGTGATGCCGTTTGCATTCCAAACTATTTATCTGAGAATGAACTGAAACTATTCGAGGAAAAGATGGAGGAGTTTAAGAAGACCAACAGAAACACTGAAACATTTTATGTGTCCATGATTGCGGACAACTTTTCACCTGGCTATATTCAGCGTGTTGTGAAAAATACCCTGAAGGACTTCAACTTTCAACACAAGCATGCTCAACTTTTTGCTGTTCTTGTCCTCTTGCATGTCTACTCCAAGAACGCATTGCTGTCGGTCTCTACATGTGAAGAGTTTCTTGGTCTGCAAACAAAAGCTGAGTCGTGTAAGGTTGAAGACGCATTTGAGAAGTTTTCCTCTCTTTTGAAAAGAAGCACAGTTGTTTCCAAAGTGACCTTTGAAGGCATGATGGTGATTCACTCAAGAATAGCTCAACACTGTTTGGAAGAGCTTTCCGCTTCTCATGGAGTGACAAAAGCACAAATTGCTAACCTTCTGCTCACAACTGACTTATTTTATGAGAAAACTCCGGAAAAACTAAAATTCATGCAGGATGTTCAAGACATGTTGATGACGAGGCAATATTCAGCCAAGCATGAAGACTTCTTTTTTTCACGTCTTATCCAAGATATAATGAAGGAGACCCCAGGGATGGAAGAGACTGTTCTACTCAATGCAGCAGAGTGCCTCAGAGAAGAAGAAGCCATATTCCAGCTCCTTGCCAGGTACTATTGCATCAAGAAACAGGATTTTACCAAGGCCATGGTTTGGGTGAAGAAGGCCAAAGATCACTCAAGGGAGGACTCCTACATAAGTGATACAGTATCACAGGTACTTGTTTTTGAAGACAACAATGATCCCATCAAGCCAGATAGTCTTGATAGGTTTCTTACATTGGCTGAGTCTGTAGCAGAAGCTTGCAAAAACACACAACAAACTCCAAAAGAAGAGGCCGCGACCGAAACACAAGAACAAACTGATTACAATACCTACAACACTGCTGGCCATTTTGGTGAACTTCAAACTGCAGCTACAGTCATAGAAATACTGCAAAAAATACCATTTAAGGCAGGTTTTACTTACAGCAATTGGCTTACTCAAGTCTTATTGGGTAAAATTATCATTAAGGATTTGTCAAAAGAGAACCCTGGGCTTGAACTCAAGCAATATTGTGATGATTTGCAGAAACACGAGCGCTTTCTTCTCCAACTGAAAGACACGATGAAGCAGCATTTCGTTTTTTTCAACAATTTATTTGTCAACTTAGTTCCCCTTTCTGCTGGGAAAGACAAACAAAACGACCTGACAAAGTGCAAGGTTTCCAGTTACTTTCAGCAATATACTGAACTCTTTTGTGAGCTGGACAAGAACAAGGACGTGAACCGCACGGTTAATGTTGAGCAGATGCGCCAATTTTTGGAGAGCAACAAAGGTGATTCCTATGCAGGCCTACTTGAGTATTTGTATAAGGAAGACTCTGCATCAACTCTTGAAGAGATCATCCAGATGTATAATTTCATTCTGAAGTCTAAAGAGGCTAGACTGATGGACACAGTTAACTTTATCTACACCAATGTGATTCTTGCCAAAGTCGAACCTAAATCTCGGTACATCATGCCCTACCAAGACCTTTGTAATTTACTCAATAAAACTGATGGCTCCATTCTGCCATTGTACTACATCAAAGTTTTATTGTTATGGAGCACCAACAATAACTGTGATTTACAAGATTTGGTGTCAAAAATGAAGGAGTCATACTCAACTGAGCTGAAACCTTGGTCTAGTGGAAAGAAAGCAGCTGTCCATTTTTATCTAGGGGAAAAAAAAGGTTATGATGGCCTGATTTTCCATAGGGAAATTAACAGCGGATCAGAGCAGAACATCTCAACTCAATGGGATGATGAAAATATCTGGAGGAAAATGAACGAGAGTAAGAAGCTTTGCAGAGTTTCTGGCAAAATTGCCAACGATTTGATCAGGGTTAAAGGTGTGGAGGTTGATCCCATTTTCAGAAGACAGTTACACAAAGAATCGGACAAAAGCGTGACATTTTTTATCGGGTTTTCAATTAATGGACCAGTTGCACTTGACATGAAAGTAGATGGTTCAAATGCCTAATGTAATGGATCCGACTGATGACCTAAGGCATGGACCAAAGCCCTGTAGTCGTTCTTAGACGTTATTTCAGTTTGCCTCATTAACATATCTTACACACTTCAATATAAACGAACATTTTAATCATTAATGTTGCATGTTTTTGGGCTGTGCTTTAGCAGAAATGCCTGATTGTGCTGGATGTGAATTTTGTGATTTTTGTCATGTGAGAGGTTTCTGAGAGTCTGGCCAATCTCTCCAATGCATTCACTTCCAGAGAGCATGCCTGTATTGTATTTCAATTATATTGGGATTGTTTCTTTTTCTTTATATACATTTCACATTCATCTTAATGCATTGTGCATGCATTGATACATTCATGTACATTTACGCATTTGTTTTATATTCTTTATATTTGAATTACTTTTGCTATTTACACTCAAAATTATTTTTTTTAAAAAGCCTGTAAAAATAAGGCCCAGTGTACCATGTTAATATGAAGGAAGTTTCCATATTGATTTTACACAGGGGTTTACATGTATTTTTAATTTTGATTTGCATTGTGCTGTGTTTAGGGTTGAAGGAAATCCCTGTAAAGTTAATGGAAAAGGTACTGGTAATTTTCTGCTAGGACATTTTCTGTTTTTCTA
>NW_015507147.1:22979-23473 GCF_001515645.1 Sinocyclocheilus grahami
TCTTCATTCATGGTCTTCAAGGCCACAAGTCACTGTTAAGAAGTAGTAATTTTCCATTCCCTTGCTTGTGATTATCACACTTGTTTAATATATTTCTGTTAAGACAAAGGTTAATAAACTTAGATTTGATCACTTCCTTTCCCGGCTCCTGCACCTGTGTTTTGTCTGGTATATAATTGCTTTTTAGAATTATTTCAAAACAATTTTACAAAAAAATCATGCCTTACAGCCAGTGTTGGGTAAGTAAAAAAAAAAATCGATCTATTTGAATACAGAAATTGTTTGTATTTGCATTTCGTTGTCCTATGTCACACTTGTCCAAAGTCATACACTCAACACTATTTACCTTATTCAGAAAAAGTCAATATTTTTGTTTATATTAATTTTAGTAAATAGTATGCAAAGACAACTCATTAACTATATAAAAATAATTTTATAAAAACAATAGCTATCTACTATAAATGAGGAACCGTGGACTAAGATAGCTGTATGTG
>NW_015507147.1:24541-24857 GCF_001515645.1 Sinocyclocheilus grahami
GCTACAGGACCCACATACCCCACCCCACCCCGAAAATTGACCACACCATCCCCCCAGAATTTTTTTTTACAATTCGACCACTGTGTACACCACTGTCAAAAGTTTGGGTCAGTAAGATTTTGAATGTTTTTTAAGTCTCTTATGCTGACCAAGGCTGGATTTATTTGATCAAAAATTGTCAAAACAGTAATATTGTGAAATATTATTACCATTTTTAAATAAATGTTTATATTTTAATATATTTTAAAATGTAATTAATTTCTTTGATGGTCAAGCTGTATTTTCAGCATCATTACTCCAGTCTTCAGTGTCACAT
>NW_015507147.1:26436-27081 GCF_001515645.1 Sinocyclocheilus grahami
CCTTGTTCCCTTGACAGAAAGCCACTTTTCAGCAACTGCCTTTTTCAAAACAATTAGAAGCTTTAAAAAAATCATATATCGTAATATTTTATTTTGTAGAATAAGACTTGTGCTCAACACGGAGCTTATTTTTGGAATTTAACCAAAAACCCATTGACTTCAGGACGTGGTTACCGGATGTGCTAAAATGTGACTGTTTCTGGGTTTCTGTGCACGTTTTAGACATAAATGTCTAATATGAAACGATAAAAAACAATGTGTGTTTTTCAGTATATGGGCGACTTAAAATCATTGAGATGTTGTACAGCTGGACGGTGGCGTTTCCCAGTGAAGCCAAGATAGCAGATGCGTATCAGGCGCTCAAGAGACAATTTAGAAATTTTACGCGCTGAGTCACTATGACAGAGACTGATGAGACTCAATGAGTGCGACAATGTTTATAAATTAACAACTAAATAATACTAAAGTAGAGTTACTGAAGTGGAAAAACTTTGATTCATTTGGTCATTTTTAAAATTTCAAGTGTCATCTTCCATAAAAACAACAGTTAGTGCAGGAAAATAAAAAATATAAATGTGATTTTTAGATTATATATATATTTTTTTTTGTATTTTAATAAGGGTTATTTTAATCCCCCTGGTTGAG
>NW_015507147.1:28594-30103 GCF_001515645.1 Sinocyclocheilus grahami
CTGAGGATTTTTTATGCAGCAAACGGGCTTATGGGCTTAACATGCAAAGCAGAGTTGCAAATGTGAACCGGTATATATAGGCTATATTTCCCCTGGGAACAGTGCCACCACACATAAGAGTGTAAGTCTGTGGGAAACACTGTAATAGCTTACTGTACAACTGCAGCTGCATGGAGGTGTTGATGTTGTGTGAGGGCATCTCCACAAAAATACCACTGTATTTGAAGGATACAGCTTGAAGAAAATTTTAAGATTTACATGTTTCCTTTTTAAAATACTTTGTCAGTGATGCACCGAGTCAGACAGTACACTGCAATAAATATAGGCCTGTCTGTTTCCACTAAAAATAGCTAAAAGGTGTTCACCTTGTCAGCAAAACGGCATACATTCAATTCGATCTGAATTGTTTAAAACAATTAAAATACTATTTGGCCAGTGTAAAAGAATGAGATCAAATCTATTCTAAAATATTTATCTGATAACTATTTTAAACAGTTTTGTTTTTATGGATATTTTGATATAGGCTATTCTAAAACTTAACAAGGATACTGGATGATTTTTAGCAGTAAAAATGAATGTGTATGGCACAAATGGCATTTATAGTCCGTATCTCATATTTCTTTAATGTCTTGTACCTTTGACGGTGTTAAACATGGTGTCACGTGGATGGGAATATGCATGGAAATGATATGCAGATGAGGTTATGCATAGTAAAACAAGGCATTGTGAGCTCTATATATGGTGATTTCGGGGAGGAGTCGGGGTGGAGATGCACGTATGCACAATCTTCCCCTGACTGGGATTATAAAGGGGTTTTTGCGCAGGTTCTGGCGTATGCATGGTTTTATAAATCTGAAAACTTTTGTGCATACGTACACTTTTAGGATGAAATCTACGGAGAGTTTTATAAAAACGAGACCCCAGGTCTGGTGGAAATTATGCTGCGTTCATGCCATACCGGGATTACAAGCACACTTCCGAGTCTGAGGATGTGAACAGCTCAGAGTAGAGCGTCATCCGAAATTACCGGAATTATGACATTTGGTTGAGTTCAGAATGGCATGAAACTGAAACTAAACGACTGAAATCAAACCTGCAACTTTTGGTTACCAGCCCCAAACTTGCGCAATTAATCGGTTGTTCGTTGTTGAGAATATCTTATGTCATTTTTACTGTACACGTCACATTATAGAAGTTAAAAAAGTGTGAACTTCTTGTTGACATTATCTTTATAGACTGATTACAGCCGTCTCCTGTCTGTACTGTTAGAACTTGTATAATTAGGATGATGTAACCATGACAACGGTGCTCACATGTGACCTGACGTGTGTCCAGGAGCTGTATGAGCGCTGTGACAAACTCCCGACGCACAAATCTATTAACAATATTTTTTTGTTGTTGTTGTTGTTAATAAATATAGGGAATAATCAAATCAGCCTCATATTCTTCTCTGTGGAATCTCAAGGTTTATAAAAGCAATAATCCCCGTGAAGCCGTGGTTTACAGTGA
>NW_015507147.1:36128-36705 GCF_001515645.1 Sinocyclocheilus grahami
GTGAAGAGCTCAGATCTGCGCCAGAAGCTATTAAGCGGGTGAGGCTCCGTTATGCAATCGCTTATAATAAACAAGCAATAGAGAACCTGCATTGCATTCTAAGGCTAAACCCCACCGCTGCTTATTATTGCGATGCTGATTCTGGAAACTGAACATTTGGGACAGGCGTGGGTTTAATAACAGTTAAATGATCCTGTATTTCTCAGGCAGAGGCGTCGACCTTCATCATGGCTTGCCTCGGAGGATTGTTTTCTCTCGCGGTTTTGTTTGGCTTTGTGGCCGCTGGGTTGCCCAAAAGAACAGGTAATGCATTTTTCGGCATTTAAATCTTTTTGAGTCTGTTTTTTCTTCTTGTTTGTGGTTGATAAACCTTCGTCTTCGTTTCTCCAGCGGCCGACTTTTGCGTATAACCATGCATATTAATTAAGCGTAGAGCCAGACATACCAATGAAAATCTCCTAGAGCTCTTATAAAATGCTTAAATAAAATGCGCATCGTCAAGACAAGCGGTGAGAAAAGTAACAGGCACCACGTGATCAAACCCATGCTAGGGTTGCCAAGTCCGCCTTTATCCCGC
>NW_015507147.1:37559-61242 GCF_001515645.1 Sinocyclocheilus grahami
TTGACCTTTTCAGGTTGTAAAAATACAAAAATAAATAAGAGACGGAAGTGATGTCAGCTTTGTGATTTAATTGTTATTTAATTTAGCCAGATTTTAATTTAAAGCGCAAGTAGTCACAATAACAAAGTGGACAATGATTTGAGGGACTCGCGGAAAAACCTTTATTCAATTACAGTTGTCAGTCCAGAAGCATTGCAGTGTGTTGTTAGCAGAAGGAAAAGTGTAACTTGTATTTAAATTACAAACAAAAGTGAGCAAAGAATGCTACTTTTAGAATCACCGAGGCTGTCAGTCATGGATTATGAAGATGTCTACACTGCACTACACTTTACATTGTGTTTACTGGCTGTTATTCGTTACGAAATTATTGAGCACAGTGAGCTCTTTTTGAGTGGACGCACTACGGACTATCTTAAACACCTCTGATTGGTCATTGTGTTCAGCGCTCACTGTCTGTGATTGGCTACAGTGCTCAAAGCTGTTGAACACGATGTAAACAGAAACCTTTGATGCTCTTTACGCTCGTGGTGCGTTCAAGTCATGTCGGATAGATCGTATTTACGAGTTGAACGCACATGAACGCCACCACAAAGTCGTTATTACGAGTGGGAAACTCTAAATTTTCTTTAAGCCCTGAGTTTCCGAGTTGGGGGCGTGTCAATGAGAAACATGGCGGAATCGATGGATGCAACGTCTAGTTGACGGTAAGTTTTAGTTTAAATTGATAGTTTAGTTGTCCTATAAACTTAAATTGGTCATGTTCTTGTTACGCAGCTGAAATCCAAGTAAAAAAATGCAGACCCTGTTGTATTTTCTTGTAATTTATTAACAGAAGGTACACCGCCATCTTGTGCCGACTAAACTGACTTGAACGCGCCCGACGTTGTAATTACGACTTGTCAACTCGTAAGTACGAACGTCCCAGGAGGACTTGAACGCACCATCAGACACATACAGCATTTGAAAGCAGTACCTATCAGCTGTCACTATGAGTGAAATTGCCTTACTGTCTTTATAAGCTGAACTTTTAACAATCTAAATGCTTTTCCGTCCTCCACATCAAATGCGACTAGCCGTGGATTCTCGCCATGAGCACGTCTTTTCTGGTGGCCATAACCAGAAATCATGTTTGAATGTTTCAATTGAAATATCACTTTTATCTATTTCTCACCTGCCGTTCACACTGTATAAAATCATTTTCAATTTTTCTGTGTCCCTACACACCTCAGCTCCCGTGTTCCTGGAAAAGTGGGATGCACTTAGTTTAATTTCCCGCCAGAAGAGAAGCAACGCGGGTGATGAAGAGACTAAACTCCCTGCCAACCTCGAGAGGGAGTGTTTAGAGGAAGTTTGTGATTACGAAGAAGCAAGAGAAGTCTTCCAGGATAATTATCGCACAGTGAGTCTGAATCTTAACCTGAATTCACCTGTCTAAACTAGGGGTGTGTGATATTTATCGTTTGTGATGAAATTGTAATTATTGGTTGTGCAACGACGTGCAAGCTGACATTATTGATTATGTCATTTACTTTGCACAAAGCAAGCAAATACACCTTGATAGTGCAAATGTCTTTGATTTTATATAAATAAACTGTAAGTTAACAATTTGAGTTCCATTTTGAGACGCAATTCTGTTAACATTTTGCCAACCAAAAATGTTGTTGACCACAGCAGAAGTGGCCTGTTTACACCTGGTCACTATTTGCATTTTTTTTCTGATCGGATAGCTATCCGATCGTGAAAAGACCAGGTATAAATGCCCTCCGAAACACATTTAAATCTGATCGCTCAAACCACTTCAGGAGGTGGTCTGGATGAAACTGGACAAGTGTGAATGCATCTGGTTGTTGAAACCACATATGCAAATTTTACTCCTCCCAAAATATTAAAATAATAAACGTGCGAGAGCATTTTATAGGCTATATGGCATGTTATAGTCAGATATGACTGCGCTAATGCGACATGTAACGTATCGCCGCGGATGAGTAGCCGAGTATCTCTTCAGCAAGCCGACACGCAAACTGCCACAAAGGAAACTGAAAGTAAGCCACAGACACTCAACACACAATCATCTTCATTAAAGGTAGTGAAACTAATCTATCTTTCCAGTGCTGATGTCGCACTCTCTCCTGTTGCGGTATTTGATCTTGAAATTAGCTGATAATGAATAAAATGCAGCACTTATCTGTTGCTTTCGTTAATGTGTACTCTGTTAAATTTGCATATAGCATGGGAATTGAAGACCGGATTTATATCCGTTTTGTGAAGACACAATGACTCGGCTCATTAAGACACTGACCAGTTTTCTTATAAAGTATAATTTCACGTCGGCGCCCCTAACCTTGTCGTTAGTGTGTCGACATATAGCGCAACTGTTTTCACGGCGACCCGAGTTCGAATCCCGCCTCGAGGTCCTTTGCCGATCCTGCTCCCTCCTCTCCTCCCAGTGCATTCCTGTCAGCTCTCTACTGTGCTCTCACAATAAAGGCATGAAAAGATCATAAATATAGCTTTAAAAAAAAAGTATCATTTTGCGTTTTTAAAATAAATTCAGTTTAAGGATGCAAATATTGCCTTGTAGTGGAAAAGTTCATTTCTGTCACGGCTGAGAACTAACCACTGCACAGAATATGAAGATCTACCTAAACAAAATCCTAAGCCTAAGCCATCCAAGATACCAGCACAAAACACACGCTCAGTATATTTTATTATTATCGTTATCAAAAAAAATTGAGAAGACATTTGTGTGAATATCGCACACTTCTAGTCTACGCGTTTAATATTACTACTAATATTCACAGTTGCACTCGTAATTATGTACAGACTTAAATGGATTGTGTTTTTGTTTCTTTTAAAGGACATCTTCTGGTCTGTCTACATTGGTAAGTTGTGAATGTTGCATATGCATGATGGTCATGTGAGAAAGTCAGGTGTCATCTGTTTTTCCAGATGTCTCCAGTCCTGGAGACCCACCTACCAAAATGTGTTAGATGTGTTAGACTAATTAAAGCACCTGGTTCAACTCAACAGCTGTTTAGTGTGTTGAATGGACTGGAGTTGGGAAACCCTGCATTTCAGGTACCTCAATGAGATGAATATAGACAAGTGGAATCAGTTGTTCCACTTGTTGCCCTGATGCAATCAAATTGATTAAAGAAACTAAAGAAATATATATAATACATTGGACCTATTCCATGTCCAGGTCAGCTGGTTATTAGATGAAACTAACAACAGTTAAGAAGTATGTTGGATTTCATGGGAAAGCAGTTGGTTATATAGCAATCATCATAAAACAGTATTGTACATGGGATTGCTACGATTGACCAATCATAATCAAGCCTTCCAGAGAATCATGTACTAATGTTCAAGATACGGTGTATTGTGATTTGATACATTTATAGACGTATAATGTTTTAAGTGTGTGACATGCGTCATCTCTGATGGTGTTTTACATGCTAGATGGTGACCAGTGTGCTGAGCAGCCATGCAAAAATGGAGCCATGTGTTCGGATAGTGTGGGGGGCTTTGACTGCATTTGTAAATCAGGCTTTACAGGAATCCACTGTGAGACAGGTATGTAACTGAACCCTCATCTTGATTGAGCTCTATTTAAAAAGTAAACATTAAAGGGATCAAGAAACAGAAAATGTAAATGTCCAGAATTAGGCTTTCTACCCTTCTGAAACGCCAGAATTTGTATTCGCCCCAGTTGTGATTTCCCTCTACACATCCCTTAACATGTAAATCAAGGAGGTCTACCTTTAAAGGGGTCATATGATGCGATTTAAATTGTTCCTTTCTCTTTGGAGTGTTACTTCTTTATGCTCTTGGTGCATAAAGAAGATCTGTAAAGTTGCAAAGACTAAACATGCCTAGAGCTTATCTGTGCTGGTCGCTGAGAAAATACAACAACTTTGCGCTGTGGATCACCGGATTGGCTTTCACCATGGACGAAGCAGAGTCCAGCCCGGGGTCGTCACATGTGGTTGCTGCAAGCCCTCCGGACGCTCCTTCGTCGAACCCGCTGCCTCTGCTCACTCTAGCCCTCCGGCCGTTCCTCACGCTAGCCCCCGGCTTCTGCTCACTGTTGGCCGCCGTGTGTGACGCTGTGTTTCGTTGTGAAAGTGAAACAATCATCGCTTCGGCCGGACAGGGCATCATCACAATATGGTAAGGGGCGTAACATTTCCGTCACACGCTTGGGGTATTCGGCCAATCACAACGCACTGGATAGCTGGCCAATCACAGCACACCTCGCTTCCCACATCTAGAGCTTTGTAAAAATCAACGCGTTTCAGAAAGGTGGGGCATAGAGGAGAAACAATAATGTACAGTATGTGGAAAATAATGTGTTTATGCAGTTTAAGGTTAAAAAAACACATTCCATTACGCCAAATACACAAAATAATGTTATTTTTAGCAACATCATATGACCCCTTTAAACTGTGGTGAGAACTAACCATTCTAAGTACGGCCTTTGATACAATCTCGTTTAACATCCTCCTAGACAAGCTGGACTTCCTTGGAGTAATGGGCACAGGTCTGTCTTAGTTTATCCACTGGTGTTCCCCAAGGCTCAGCTTTGGGCCCTCTTTTATTTACTATTTGTCTATTGCCCCTTGGAACATATTTTTAGGAAGTATGACATTCATTTCCACTGATATGCTGATGACGCTCAGCTTTATCTATCTTCTATGTCTTCCCTCCACCTTTACTGTTCAGCTGTTAGCTGAAATTAAAAACTGGCTATCCTCTAATTTACCACTAACTCAATAGTGGTATAACTGAAATCTTACTAGTAGGTACAATATCTACTTAGGCTAAATCTGATAGCTTCTCAGTGACTATTGACCTGTCTATAGTTTTTCCATCTATGCTTGTTAAAGTCTTGTTGCCCTTCATTTGTGTAATTCCTTTCCCTTGGACATCATATTTATGATTTCACATGTACTAAGCAATATTTTATTCCTCAGTGTCTAAATGCATGTTACGGTATGCTGTTTATTGTTGTTATATTAATATTCTTAGGATGACTTTTAAGGTGAACTGAGTGTCGTGAAAGGTGCCTGAAAATAAATGTGATGAATAATGATGCTGTGAGGTCTGTCAACAACTCATGCCTGTCATGTCAGTCACAAGAGCATAAATTAGTAAAGTGAATCCAGAAAGATCTGAACATGCATTTCATGACCCTTTCAACAAAATTATGACATACAACACTTAACATTTAGTTTGACCTGCTAAATAGGGCTTGAAACTCTAAAAAGTTCACCACTGGATAAGAAATTTTAGTATTTCTCAATTGTATTTATTACATGATGCTGAATGAAGTTCGTTGTTGTTCTCACTGATTTTTTTCCCCACATCTAGATCAAACGGTATGTGTAATCGATGAGAGCAAAGGGTGCAGTCAGTTTTGTAAGCCGGGCTATCAGTCGTACGAGTGCTCGTGTGCATACGGCTGGAAATTGCAGCAGAGAGAGAAGTGCGTGCCGGCTGGTGAGTCCATTACGCCTCTGTCTCACAATCAGTTTATGAACAATGCAACAGCTGATAATGGCAGATGAGTTGAGAAATTGTACTGATCACGAAACGTTGTGTTAATGTTGTAATAATGTTTTGCACTATTATTATTATTATTATTATTACTAAAATAATATAAACAATTATTTTGCAAAAGTAAACTAAAAAATGGGGGGAAAAATTCAGTGTTTCAATAAAGCAATGTTTTATAAGCATTATGTATGTATGTACTATTTTTTTGTTTAATACTTGCCTAGATATTGGTTATATTTTAAGAACACCAAAATAAATTTACAGTGGAACCATAACTAAGTGGATATTTTACCATGGTGTGAATACAGAATGGGATTTGTTTAGTAGTGATTGGGGAGAGAAATGGTCAACCAGGATAGGCTCTTTCCATTTGAAATGGTCAAAAACAGCCCTGCTTACAGTGTCTCACGTAAGATTAGCCTATATCAGTAAATTAGCTTTGTAAGGGAAACAGGTCAGTTTAGCTCAAAGGGAATTATTTATGTTTTAATAGGGAATTTGGTCAGAATCACTCTTTTACGGCTGACCATCTAGCCGGCCAGCGATTCACTGAACGAGCCGTATGACATCAACTCTGCAATGGATATTAAAATCCAAAATATAGTGAAAACTAGTGGTTCAACGGATCACAAATCTCACGGTCCGGATCATAGTACGGTTTCTGAGCCACGGATCGGATCGTTTTTCAGATGAGCAAGAAACAAAATCTATGTAACTTTGCTTTGCATAAGAACGATACCACAGCAAAAACTCTTAGCCTAAGAAAGTTCAAACATTATTAAAGAGACAAGTGAACAGCCAGTAAAAATAAGAACAAATAGGCTACACAAATTACAAACATGGATAAATTCAACAGAACAGTGTAACAAATAAGGTCGGTAGTATTCAGATACAGAAATGTAATAATTAAGTGTAAAATAAAACTGCATAGTGTTCACTGTATAAATTAAAAAAATTGATTCATCTGTGAAAAACGTGTTTTGTGATTTGATGAGCATAATGACAGCAGCAGGTATTATTAGGCTGCTGCCCCTTTAAGACCTGATGCATGGATCCAATATAGCCTGATGATACACATCCAATTTCTTTCTCAGCTGTTCTCGTTCACTTAAGACACAACAGACTGCATTTGCCACAATGATTGTCGAGATTGGTATTTTGTCATAATTTTGTGTATGTATGTGTCTGTTCAAAGGCAAGGAGTGAATGAGATAGGAAAGATGGTTCAGTTCGGTGTTCTCGCGCAGTCAAACGAGTAACGAATTGAAAACAGCGTGCGAGTAACGAATTGAGTTCCATTTCGCCTTTTCTTTCGCTAGAATGGTTTAAAATCACTTGCGTGTGTAAACACGTACAATTTATAAACTTTCATTCTATTATGGTTCAATTTTGCAATTAATTCGCGGATCACATGCGTGCCGAACCGTGGGGCTTGGTCCGTACGAATCACGGATCAACTACGAGCCGTTTAACCACTAGTGAAAACACTATTAATTAGCACAGTAACAAGATCGGCAGTTTAAGACATTAACTTGTAAGCACGAAACACAAGATACTTCTCTTTTCAATATAAATAAGACTTTATTGGATAAATCTAAGACAATATAAACTAATCTAACACACAAACATACGCACTCACACATTCACACAAGTTGCAGAAAGAGAGAAAGTGAGGAAAGAATGAGTTTAAGAGAATGAAAATGTGAAATCCCAAGTTTACAGCAATATGTGCAATTGCATAGATCTGAACAACCATCAATCACTTCATTAACCCTCGCATTGAGTTCAAATGCACCAGTTCAGCTAGAATCTGAAGGTAATTGCGTCGCTTGTTTAGGGGGTTCCCTTGTTGTAGTTGCTGAAAGGGGTTTCCCGAGGTTGCTGATTGGCTGGAAGTTCAGTAGTCGTTGAAGTGACGTCTTGGGAAGCCAATGGTTGGGCGTGTGCTGAAGATGCGGAGTTGTGGGCTGGTTAAAGTTTTGAGGCGGTCACAGACTCGAGATGAACCCGGAGACTAGGGTTGTGACGGTGAGGAAATTTTCCTACCGGTTAATCGACGTGTGACAACACCGGTAATACCGGTATCACCGTGGGGGCGGGGCGTTCCCTCTGTTCCTCGCGTTCCTTCGCTTTTAAATAGCTTGTAAAAGCGGCATGCGCATTTTACTTTCACTTTCAAATAGCGGCAATTCGGCATAAAGCAATTGTTTGTTTTTATTTCGTTTGAATTTTCCCTCTTTTCCTAGCTTTCCTTCCCTTTTAAATAGCGTAAAATCACCGTACACATTTTACTTTCACTTTCGAATTAGCGGCAGTTCAGCATCAATTACTTGAATGCAACAACAAAATACAACGTCAAACTCACTTTAGCCTATATATAAAACATAGAACTTTTATTAACAAAACGAATAAAAATACACCATGCTATAGGGCAGGCTATGCCTAATATAACTGACATAAAGTTTAAAAAGGTATACAAAACTGGAGATAGGCTACGTAAACGTATAATATATAACCAAATAAATAAGAATCGTAGAACGTTTATTAGCAAAACGAGTAAGAAAGCTTGGAGGCATGGCATTCACTTTGATGTCAAATAAAATAAATAAATGACACAAAGTTTAAATAAAGCAAAAATCAGCAAACAATGTGGAACCAATTAAATAAGAAACAAATGTTTAAAAAAACCTTCGAAAATCACCTTAGATAAACAGCAAAATCAACAGGATTTACAAAATCCAAAATATTGCCAAACAGGCGCTTTTGCATTTCGTTTCGAAACTAAATCATCCGCGATCGTCTTGTCTGTCTCACCTCACTCTTCTCGTCTGTCAGCTCGACTCGCTCTCCTCACTGGAGAAATAAATCTGATCTGTGATGCGACTGTCGTTCGGCACGCTGCACTGAGCAGCCGCGTTCAGTTTTTAATTGTAGTGTCTGTTCTTTTACTGAACTAAATGATTTTTATTACTATAAAAAAATCAAAACGACGGTGGGGGTCGGTGCCACGGTGTTGCGGCTTAACATCGGTATCACCGTCAGCACCGTCTATCACGGCAAGCCTACCGGAGACACGGCGTTGCGGCAAAACTTAACTCGGAACACAAAACTCTCAACAGAAAAGAAAATAAACTGAGGGAAAGAAAGAGAATAAGAGTGTGACGAGACTAGATGGATTTTCTCCTCATGATGTACGAAGCAGCTGGCATGTAAGCCAGAGCACGCTCAAAGTGCGCTAAAAAGCAGCTGCAAAAAGCATGGCAGCATAAAGCAAAAAGCGATGACTAAAAGCAATGGCAAAAAGCATAATTTGATGGTGTCCTGAGTATTTAAACCGGGCTGTTGGACACATCCCAAATAGTGTCTTGACCAATTAGACACTGTCTTAGCTCGGGGGGTGTTGCTATGTTTCTCCTCTCAATACATAAATCGCACAAATGTGAAGAGACATAGCATTTTTATTCCTTTTCCTCAGGCAATTGAATCCATTCAAGCTTCATGTGTGCTAGCAAGTGCATTTGGGAAGTGTTAATTCCAGAGTACAATCAATGTCAAATAATCACTAAGTACACATTTATTTTTCTCTTTAGTAACGTTTCCATGTGGAAAAGTGGCAAGTTTGAGTCAGCGGGGCCAACGTCGGACAACTAACATACAGTCAGACTATCAAGGACTCGCCTGCGGCCCAGAAGAGTGTCCCTGGCAGGTGAATAAACCACACTTGATCCTCCAGACATCATGTTTGTTGTTTACGTACACACTGCAAGTTGATGAAAGTCAGAGCCAATCTGCAGATTTGAGTTCACAGATTTCATAGAAAATCACGTAGCGTATGCTGGTCACAGATAGCTTCAGACAGTGTTTCTTCTGTAACTATTAAAAAATTCGGCAAGTGTATGATGACTAGTGTTTTGAAAAATCTGTTCAGACTTTAATAGACGTATAGTGTATTCCAGCCTTAAAGGGTTCGTTCACCCAAAAATGACAATTAGCCCATAAATTACTCACCCTCAAGTCATCCTAGGTGTATATGACTTTCTTCTTTCAGACGAATCCAGTCGGAGTTATATTAAAAATTGTATTTGATCTTTCAAGCTGTTTAATGCCACTCAGCGGGTGTTGCATGCATCAGTCCAAAAGAAGTGAAATAAAAAGCGCCCATCCATAATAAAAAAAAAAGTGTCTCACACGGCTCCGGGTGGTGAACAAAGGCCTTCTGTAGCGAATCGATGCGTTTTTGTAAGAAAAATATCCATATTCAAAACATAATAATCACTTTAATGTAGCTTGCGCCAACAGTTGTACACGGAAGCAGCTCCGGGCGGTTGACGTATGAGTTCAGCATTGCTTTTGGGTGAACTAGCCCTTTAAGTCGTTTATATCTACTTGAATTAAGTGCTGTTAGAGTTGAATGAGTTAGAATTCGTCCGCCGCTTATAACGGTGCGTTAAATCCAACAAAGGCAAGGTCTAATGTTCCACATCCAAATTTCGAGCAGTTTTTGAAACACCCGTATTCTGTACACACACAAAACAATAATTTCAGACACTCACTCTCACATTTAGATGCGGTGGTAACTTTACAGTGTGCAGGTACTTTACACTGTGTACATGTACTCATTTTTTCAAAGGCGATGCTGCGACATGGATTGGTTGGTTTCTGCAGTGGGGTGATCTTCAAAGAGAACATGGTTCTCACCACGGCCCAGTGCGTTATGAGGTACAGCGACTTTCAGGTGGCGGTGGGTGAGTGCCATTTATGTTTTCAGAGCAATTTCATGAAACACGTTGAACAGTGGTTTCCTAACATGCTACAAAACATTCCTTACACTCTACAGGTAAAAGGGTGACCTCATTCGAAGCAGGAGAGCAGACGCTTCAGGTAAAGCAGGTGCACATCCACCCGCTCTATGTTGAGGGCAAGCCTGACCATGACATGGCTGTAGTAGAGCTGACGCAGAAGATCGTCTTCAAGAAGAGCGTGCATGCAGCCTGTCTGCCCGAGAGAGACTTCGCTGACAGTGTGCTCATGGCGGGCGACTACATGGGTGTCATCACCGGCTGGAAGAAAGTTTCCGGTGCAACGGATCTTGAAGGGAACCTCATGTTAAACCACCTGTCCTATGACAAACTGCTGGTTTGCTCGCAGCGCCACTCTGGTCAGGTTGGTGGACGTGTCAGTATTTTATGGGGTTCCCATGGTCACGAAAAACCATTTAGATAATTGTTTCCTCATTATCAACCTTGTTATCATGCACTCATGCAATTGTATATTATCCAAGCATCAAAACATAAAACTATCCATGGTCTTGGTGTAGAGGACTCTCAGAATAATAGTAAACGTACAGGTGGATCGACCTAGGGTTTCTAGGGCTGCGCAATTAATCGAATTTCTAATTGCGATTACAATTAGGGATGCCTCAATTACGTAATCGTTCAAAGCGGCAATTAATCGTTCAAAGTCCACTCATGTTATTATCCGTGCTTAAGAAAGAGTTTTTTTCTTTCTACATGTTATCTTAAGGGTTTTTCACATTATTTTAGTTTTCGTATAACATTATAATACCACTCATATTTTTACTTTTTTATAATTTAAAGAAGAAACCAACCCGATGTATGTTTGACATTTGAGGCTTAATACTATAGAAAAGCACTAAAAGTTTTTCAGTTAGAGTGTTTTCAGCTTGTTTATTTTCGTATAAAAATGCGGCATGCCGTTGCATCAAACAATGGTATAAACGTCATTCAATGTAAATTGTGATAATCGTAATTAATAATCGCAATTACAATTTCAAGGGAATAATCAACAATTATGATTTTTGTCATAATCGTGCAGCCTTACTTTCTTCAGTAGCCAGGGTTTTTCCAATTCAGTAAAATTCTTGCCGACATTGCTAAAAATAAAAAAACGGGTCAATGCGTTAAAACTCTAAAGGGCCGACAATGGATGATGGTGAGATGCTACAGAGATGATGATGATAACAAAGAATCAAAACAGACGAGTTAGCTAGCTTTGGGCAACAACTGTCACAGCCAGGGTCAATATTTGCATTTGCAGGTATTAAAAACATCTCAAAAAGTCTGAATTTTTGCGCTTCCACAAATGAAGGCCTCAAAAAGTATTTAAAAGTCTTAAAATCATATTATCCGTGCGTACTCAGCAAAAAAAACGATATCTTCCTCAGTATTTTCGTCTTGTTTTCGGAGTTTATGGTTGAAACAAGTACAAATATCTGCCAGTGGGGTGTGAAAATATATTTATTTTGAATTAAGTTGATTTTTCTGAGCTCATTGGCAGATATGTGCTTGTTTTCATCATAAGCTCACTTAAGGTTTAATAAGGTGAAATTATTCCTTATATATTCTTTACTTGTAGTCTTAAAGGATTTGGTCTTAAATTGACTTTGATATAACCCTAGAAACCCTGGATTAAGCTCTATTAACATTACTAGAAAACATTAAACTGTATGGAAAAACAGGTTACTTATGTAATCATGGTTCCCTGAGTAGGGAACGAGACACTGCGTCCTCTAGGGGTCGCTATGGGAAACCTAGAGGACGCAGTTCGAAGTTCCCATGAAAGGGAACGTCTCAGGTTACTTATATAACCATGGTTCCCTGAGTAGGGAACGAGACACTGCGTCCTCTAGGTTTCCCATAGCGAACCCTAGAGGACGCAGTTCGAAGTTCCCATGAAAGGGAACCTTGGATTTCCGAAGCCCCTACACAGATAGATAAGGAGTGGAGCCTAGACAGCTTTTCAGGTCTGATTGGTTTGATTAATATTGATGTCTTGGGATTACCTGGTGCACAAATTGCTCAAAATAAAAGGGGGGGACAGAGGAAAGGAATATACAGCATGAATATCAAAGATATTTAAAGTAGATGCATATAACTGAGTGCTTTTATTTTGTCTTCAGGTCACCAACAAAATGGCGTGTACTATGCCTCGAGCTAAAGCAGACTGCATCTTGGGACACGGCAGCCCTTTGCTCACGCTGTACAGAGAGGTGTTCTTCCTCACCGGCATAGTCAGCCAGCCTTCAGGAACCGACTGCAAGAACGGTTATGTCTTTCAAAAAGTGTCCCGCTTCTTGCCATGGTTAAACACATTCATGCGCCCATAATGGAAGAGAAAAGAATGAATGCACAATACATTTCTACCCTGTTTTTTTTTTAGTTGACATTGCCTTTGTTCCCACTTATACTCAACAAATTACAAATGTTAGAAAAAGTCGGCGTTCGTCAGAGGGGGGTTTTCCAGAAAACAAGGTTAACTTGCGTGTACCCTGAACTCTTGGTTTGATAAGCCCAAAACTTGTTTACTCAGGGTGTGACTGTTAATACAGCGTTATAATTTAGCTTAGCCATTTACGTGTCTGTGACAAGGTGAGATGTATCTATGAGTTACATTATGAGTCCTGTAGCAAATAAACACATCCTTTTAATTGCGGAGCTGTAAACATGAGATGAGAAAATGTTGGTTTTAAGATTTGTAAGGTAAAATAAAATGAGCATTCGATTGTTATAATAATGCTATGCATAATAATATGTGACCCTGGACGACAAAACCAGTCATAAGGTCAAATTGAGGTTTATACATGAAAATTATACATTGAAATTATACATGAAAGCTGAATAGATAAGCTTTCCGTTGATGTGTGGTTTGTTAGGATAGGACAATATTTGGCCGAGATACAGCTATTTGAAAATCTGGAATCTGATGATTTCTCAAAATATTGAGAAAATCGCCTTTAAAGTTGTCCAAATGAAGTGCATATTACTAATCAAAAATTAAGTTTTGATATATTTACTGATCAACTTTTAACCATTAAAACCATTAAAAATGGTTTCCTGTAGTGTGATTTGGGACATGCTCCATTAGGTATTGGTGGTTTTAACAAGCCACCAATAGAAGGTGACCAGTTACTAGTAGAGACCAATAGGCACCATTACAGTTTCCATTAAAATCAGTATAATATCCATAATAACTGGTAAAACCATTACAAATTCTGTGATGGTGTCTATGGTTTATTTTAGCCGGGGGATGCGCATGCGGTGAAGCTGTGAGCAGTATGTGTTCAGAAAGTAGGATATTATAACTACCGTACTTAAATACCCTGAGCGTCGCGTCAGTTTTTGGAACGGAAAGCTGAGTTTTTCTGGAAAACCCCCTCAGAAGCGATCCGATTCGTGCTGTAGGTCCTGAACTTTTCCTGTGGTAGATTAGCAGAGGCTGAGAACGTTTTCACATTCTGATTACAAACGCATTTTGTTTTCTTTGAAATAGCATGCACTGATTAATCTTTCAGAGTAACACAATGAATGTGTATTAAAGGGGTCTTGATACAGATTTTTAAAAACTATTTAAGTTCCTGACATGCATTGTTAAGTCAGGTTTTTGTGTGTGTGTGTATCAAATCACTGCTAAATTAGGTGTATATGACCATTGTATTACTAACTGACCATGAGTAGTGCAGATGGCATAAATAAGAAACTAAAGCCAATTACAACTAGCTTTCTATAGACAATTTTAAGCTTGACTTTGGAAATGAATGCGCCAACAAAAACTGAACATCTGCTTGAGTTAACCTTGACTATGTATTTTATCATAAATAATGGTGTGTTTATTGGACAAGTGACTCCTGCACATAAATAAAAAATAGTATTAAATAAAAGAGAAACTGAAGTCTGTCTTATGATGCTGATATTTCACACACAAACTCAATGACACCCTCAAGCTGCCATGCTGGCAAGTAACAATAAAGCCTTCCTTATACATTAACATGTGCATCTCTCAGTTTAGGATATGTATAAGTATATTGTCATCATATGTCATTATACCTCAAACATTTCAGGGTGTTCTGAATCAATGTATTTTGTCAAGTGAAGTGAACTTCAATACAAATGTCTGGTGCTGATGTACTTTAATAGTGTTTCACGACACTTCACTGCAATTATAACACTATAACAGTTACCTAAGAAGGTAACTGTTACGGGGCTGACGAGACGTGAGACGTGCGGATCCATGTGCAAACTTTATTGAAACGAAGACAGAAACGTGGTCATGAAACAGGCATGGGTCAGATGAGGGCAAACAGGTATATGGTGGGCAAAACACAAGAATAGTCCTAGGGCTAGAGGAACAGACAAAGGAAAGGAAGTGGCGTGTGGCCAAGTATGGTCACCCATACTCTGAATTTCATGAGTTTATTATAGCCACCAAGACCACTCACTGACTTGCATGACAGTTTTCTTGTCAAGAATTATGTTCATAAATGCTGTTCTTTATCCCAATGGCCAGCGGTTATGGCTGTCCGCTCTCTTCAAAGGAGTCAAGGTGTTTGTCTGTCACTCCAAAGCAGTTCTCTGATTGCTTCTCTCTATGTTAGTTTTCAATGGAATAAGTCATATTCATCCTAAATAACAGATTTGGCAACTTCAGCAAAAATACACTGACGTGTGGATAATCTTATGTTGAACTTCCAGTAGTCTGACCTACATTCATCCTCTTTTACAGCTGATTCCACGGAGTAAATCAGATCCTGACGGTCATGGGAGAAGTTAAGGTCTTTGCTTTAGTGAATTAGTTCTTGCATGAATGTAGTTGAGCACCTTTATAAGAACTTAGCTGATGTCGTCTTACCAAAACTCAAAATAAAATCCAGCTCAGTCTATGTTTATATTTGTCATTATAGCATTATAGAATTAAAGCTCAAACGACAGCATATGTAGCACTGTTATTTCCCACAAAAAAAAAAAAAGTTATTTAGACCCATCTCTCTTGTTCTTTAAAGGTTTTCCTTTCTCTTTGGAGTGTTACAAGCTCTTGGTGCATAAAGAAGATCTGTAAAGTTGAAAAACTAATCTCTAATCCAGAGAGATATTCTTTATAAAAGTTACGAGTCAGCCACACCTACCTAAAACGGCTCGTTCTAACACGCCCCCACATGTCTACGTCACTATGTGGGAAGATTTGCATAACACCGCCCCAAATGTTCACGCATATTCGGTGACCATAAACTCAGTTTTTATGACAGCCACCATTATGTTTATATTTCAAAAAACTAATTGAAGTAGAAATATTATGTAAATGTAACTTTATTATTTTAAAAACTTCATTAAGTGTAATTTTAACACCAGTCAATTATTATAGTAATGTAGCACCAACTGACTCGTGTATATTTTACAGCATTAGTTGAGAGATTTTTTTTCCTTGAGAAAATTTGACATGTACTGTACCTGATATATATCCAAAATAAACGAGAATCGAATCGAATCGCAAACTTGTGAACGAGAATCGATTTGTGAAATTTGTGTCAAAACCCAACCCCATTGCCGATTGTAGTTGCGATTTCACAGTGAAAATTCCACACACACGAAATCTCAGAAACTCGCGTGATTACACGTCACTTCAGAAACGACAACAAACATGGAGTACGATAGATGTCGTCAGATTGCTCTCTTGGCATGCGCACTCTTTTGCAGTGAAAAACAGAAAACCAAGAAAAAGAATTGTACATTATTGTTCATTACTGTACTTTGGCCTTAAACAAAGGTCGAAGAAACATCAAACGCACCCTGCCATTAACGGCTTTGATTTAGTTTGTTATTACAATGATGGTAGGTAGAGGACAGAATGGGATTCAGGGATCTCCTCAGAATGACTGCAGCAGAATTTGAGGTCCTGCTCACAAAAGTAGCACCATTAATTACCTAAATAGACACCAAAATGAGGCTTGCCATCACTGCAATTTTTGGCAACAGGTTTGAAAATATATAATGCTTCTATTGTCCTCATTTGTAAGTCGCTTTGGATAAAAGTGTCTGCTAAATGACTAAATGTAAATGTAAATATATATTTACTCCAATCAGGAGAACTAATACCCTTATGAAAATCATGGTTAATTTGTGGTTATCATGGTTTAACTACAGTAACCATGTTATTTTGGTGTTATTTGTAGTAAAACCATGGTTAACTTTCATAAGGGAATAACAGAAGTGTTATTGGCTGTGGCATGGCAATATTTTGTTGCAATTTATTGTTTTGGGTTAACAGTAACATAATCCCCAATGTTAAAAGATAGATTTCTTGTACAACCAAGACTGTAAGTTGTTGCTCATTTTGTGACTCACAAAAAAAATCATTGCAAAGTGGTGAGGATGAATTAAGGACTCTGATTTAGGGGTGGTGATGTGTGGGTTTAGGGGTGGAGATGTGTGGGTTTAGGGGTGGAGATGGGTAGGTTTAGGGGTGGAGATGTGTAGGTTTAGGGGTGAAGATGTGTGGGTTTAGGGGGGGAGATGGGTAGGTTTAGGGGTGGAGATGTGTGGGTTTAGGGGTGGAGATGTGTGGGTTTAGGGGTGAAGATGGGTGGGTTTAGGGATCAGGGGGTGGAGACGAGTAGGTTTAGGAATATGTAAGGTGGGAGGAGTTGGATATGGATCCAACCTCGCCCCCTTGATCTTGTGTTCTGCAGTGTGGACCATCTCTACAAATTCAGTGATGTGCTATTGCTATATTTTCAGTGGATAGCATTATTTATTGTTAACTAGAACCTGGTTTGGTCTCTTCCTACATTTAAAACAGTACATAAATGTACTGTTTTAAAGGTAGGAACACATTTAACAACATTGTTTTTGTCTTTCTTTGGAACGTTTTCTCCTTATTTCTATTAATTTTCCTGGAATGAACTTGCAATTAGACTCAACTTCTTCATCGCTGGCAGTGTTACAGAATAACTGACCGAAACACTCCGGATCTAGTGGCTGTTTGTGTCCTCCTCCCAGGCGAGAGGAATCGACCCCTCAGTGACCACACGTGTGAGTTTTTAGATCTAGCATATCAAAGACATTATCTGGACAGTGGCCTCATTTCATTGTATAGGGCTCAATTGAATGAGCCATTAAAAACAATGCTGACCATTGATCGTCCTCCAGGGACTTTCTGTGAATTTGTAAAGCTGGCATTACAGCTAACCGGATCCCCTTGACCTTGGCTGTAGGTATGTGACTCCTCCCCTGAACGTTCCCTTGCCCTGTATCTCGCTCTCTCATTGGCTGTAGGTATGTGACTCCTCCGCTGAACGTTCCCTTGCCCTGTATCTCGCTCTCTCTTTGGCTGTAGCTATGTTACTCCTCCCCTGAACATTCGCTTGCCCTGTATCAGCTCTCTCATTTGCTGTAGGTATGTTACTCCTGTATCTGCTCTCTCATTGGCTATAGGTATGTGACTCCTCCCCTGAACGTTCCCTTTCCCTGTATCTCGCTCTCTCATTGGCTGTAGGTATGTGACTCCTCCGCTGAACGTTCCCTTGCCCTGTATCTCGCTCTCTCATTGGCTGTAGGTATGTGACTCCTCCGCTGAACGTTCCCTTGCCCTGTATCTCGCTCTCTCATTGGCTGTAGCTATGTTACTCCTCCCCTGAACGTTCGCTTGCCCTGTATCAGCGCTCTCATTTGCTGTAGGTATGTGACTCCTCCCCTGAACATTCCCTTGCCCTGTATCTCGCTCTCTCATTGGCTGTAGGTCATCACTGATGTAATTTCCAGTCAAAACACATTTCACACTGCAGGACTGTGAGTCGATGACAGGTCCAGATATTTAGCTTGCCAAATATCTCACGGGCATCAGTGACATGTCGTGATTGTCGCTCGTATGAACAAGCACCAATTTGCCTCCAATTTTGATCATTTGTTGCAATTTTCACAAAACTTTTAGCAATTTAAAATCGGGGCAAAAATTGTGTGTGTGCCCAGCATATTTGTGTCAGAGAGGGGTTGAGCTTACTTGGCAAACTTAACTCTCCAAGAACTGATGGAATGATGGCATTATATAGTCGCTGTAATATACCCCAAACCATCCTCTGTCAACAACAACAACGAAAAAGCACCATTCTGCTGTTATTTATATGCACATATTTGGAAAAACATCAATAATTTTAACATTTAAACTATATAAAAATGAAAATGTATACAAAATAACTCGAAAAGAAGTAATGTATACTGTTTACGTAATGATTTCACACCAGAAAGAAACTGTGCATTAAAAATAGTTGTATTTATTCATTAGCCAATACAGTATGATACTATTCACACAGGACATTTTTTGCATGTCCTTCTTACTAATGACTATAACCTTATAATTACAATTTATAACCCACACAACTATCATAGACATACTATTACCATGATAGTCTTCGTTAAGCTAGACAAACTTTGCATCATTAAAAGGATTTAGGAATCTCGCTTCAATAGCAACGAAAAAGCACCATTCTGCTGTTATTTATATGCACATATTTGGAAAAACATCAATAATTTTAAAATTTAAACTATATAAAAATGAAAATTTATACAAAATAAGACTCAAAAAGAAGTAATGCATACTGTAAGAAAAAAATAGTTGTATTTATTAATTAGCCAATACAGTATGATACTATTCACACATAACATTTTTAGCATTTCCTTCTTACTAATGACTATAACCTTATAATTACAATTTATAACCCACACAACTATCAGAGACATACTATTACCATGATAGTCTTCGTTAAGCTAGACAAACTTTGCATCATTAAAAGGATTTAGGAATCTCGCTTCAATAGGGCCTTTCGCACCTCGGGAATCTTTTCATAGTACCAGAACGAATTGTGGAACTACCCACTTTAGAAAGGCCCTTCTATTAGACTTTTTATGATTTAATAGATTATCAACATATCATCTTAACACACTAATTATTAAGCCCAAACACTTGTGTAGTTGTTCATGACTCCAATGACTTAACTCCCGTTGGTAGTTGCTCCCAAAAGTCACTTTTCTCAAAGTTGCTGGACACCCCAACATCCGGTCGCTGAATTTGCCAGCAAGTCAATGAGATCACGGTGCTTTGCTGCTGTTGGTGTAAACTGGGCTTAACTCACAAGGTTAATTGATCCACAGAGTGACAATATAATTGATGTGACCTGCAAATGAGCAATAGAAAACTAACTGTGCAAATCACCATTCCAGACTTTTTGACGCTCATACCTAAATCAGTCATTGGTCTAGATCAGGGTTCCTCAAATCTTGCCCTGGAGGGCCAATGCGCTGCAGAGTTTAGCTCCAACCCTGATCAAACTCACCTACCTGTGATTTTCTAATGATCTTGAAGACATTGATTAGCATGATCAGGTGTGTTTGATTAGGAATAGAGTTAAACTCTGCAGGAAAGTGGATCTCGTGGGCCAGATTTGAGGATCCTTGGTCTAGATCAGGGGTGGGCAAACTTGGCCCTTCCAGGTCACTTCCTTCAGAGTTTAGCTCCAACTCTAATCATACACACCTGAACCAGCTCATCATTGTCTTCAAGACTACTAGAAAGCTACAGGCAGGTGAGTTTGATCAGGATTGGATCAAATCTCTGCAGGAAAGTGGCCTGGAAGGGCAGAGTTTGCCCATCGCTAGTCTAGATCATTAGGGCCTTTCGCACCGCTTTAGTTCCAGAACTAAATGTACAGTACTAAAGTACTGGGACATAATTCCTGCCCATTTTTGCAATATTTGACAAGTGCAAACTGAGTTACTAAAAGATGCAAGAAAGCCATTTTAGCAACTGGACAGTTTAAAGGGGACATAACACAGTTTCACCCAATCTCATGTTAACCTTGAGTACCTATAGAGTAGTATTGCATCCTTTATATCTCCAAAGAGCGGTAGTAACTTAGTAAGCAACCAGGTTTTTTGTTTTGCAAATTGCACTGTGATCATTTCCCAAAATGACGTATGTGTGGATATGTTAGGAACTGTGTAAACCGGATGTTAATGGGGGTCCGAGACGGGACAAGACAAATGTAAAGAGGAGAGAACAGATGCACAAGTAGAGAAAATACTGTTCCCTAGTATTTGCAATGCTTAAAATATTAAAGTTCTAAATGCTGAACTGGAGGTGGGGTTTATATGAAGGGAACTGGCTGTTTTCAGAAAAGTTTTGATGACCTTTTATTTCATCTTACCTCTGTGTGGACCAATGTTAATTATTCGTCAACAACATTTTTTTCACCGACGATAATGAACTAAAACTCTTTTTGAATGACAAAAACTATGACGAAAATCTACTGACATTTTCATCAACGAATAAAAACGAGACGAAAATGTTAGGGAGGGACGATTTGGGAAGAGGTTCATTCAGAACGAATCTGCTGCGTGGTTCGGAGGTTAGATGCGTACATATGAACCGGCGGGACATAAGCTAACATACACTTGCTGCACGTTTCATAAAATGTTTAAAAATGTCAATATGTGGCAGTAAGAGAAGAGCAGACATATGGGTAAATCTGACGACGCAAGAGAGAGCTCAATTCGGTTCGGTTTTCTGAGCGCAGACACTGAAGCACACACACAGAAAGCGCCTCTCACAGCGCGCGAGTACTCTTTTGCGTAGCATGAACGGAGAATTACACACAAAATGATGGTGAATTGTCCGTTTTGACAAGTATTCACATAAACACAGTTGATTATGTCTCAAGTGAACGCAAACAGTAGGCAGAACGTGTATCAGTACATTACATCCATTGCAGCTGTGCATTCGGATTTAAAGGGACAGCAGCCTAATTTATAGTTGCTATTGTCCGAGTCATTGATGTTAATCAAGCAACAAAAGAAAAACTGAAAATCACACACTGCTCTTGACTGAAATACTTCAGTAGCCCTAAAGATTAATCTAAATTTATTTATAGAAATAAATATTTCTGCTTGAAAGAATGAAGAATATGGTAAACAAGTTGCTATAAAGAATGCATAATTAGCCGATATAACATTGGTGTTTCATTAATAAGAAGACCATGTTCTTGTTCTTTATGAGAAGTGGTTTTATTTAATTTTAACATAAAGGCATGTTGTGCGTCAGAGCAGTTAAATCTGTCTATCATGATAAAACCTTAATATCTAAACTATATAATGAGTTTGGAAATTTGAGAGAAATGCTTAATAAATGCACTGTAACTTAAACCCATTAGATTTTAGCCGACTAAATCTACTGTCGATTTAGTCGACTGAAATCTTATGATATTTAGTCGACTAAAACGAAATGGCATTTTAGTAAAAAAAAAAAAACTATTACTAAAAACTAAATCAAAATTTGCTGTCAAAATTAACACGGGTGTAGACCTGCTTTGTGATAACCAAGGAAACACTATATTGCTATCAGAGTGAATTAGCATTTTTAGCATTATTTGACAAAGCTGAAATCAGGTCGTTCTTGTTTTGCTTTAAATCTTAAAATTATACAATCTGATTCAAAAAAACAAACAAAAAAAACTGCTCATGCTACTTTGTTGGATCAAGATTATGCAGCGACTTTAAACAATCACCAGAATCATTCTTGATCAAAGACAATTTAAGTGAAAATTTTCACACCACCCATATAATTCTTCATAACTGCAAATAAGCTATTCAAACCACGTAAGAATTTATTTTTGAATTGATATAAAGCACAGGCTGGCATGATGAATCCTCAGTGCCAGCCATGCAGCAGAACTGGTGAGAGCTGGATCCTTGTTATGTAAGAGGAGTCGTCGAAAGCAGCACAAAAGAGTGGGAGCTGACTGGATGGGGGTGCTTTCACAAATGACGGAAGGCATGAAAATACAAAGTATTGGCTCTGCAGCGCATTACGAGTGTGTGTTCGAGCCCTGTTGTTGAAGAGCTGAGGATCGTGAACACCCCCCACATCTCTTGCTGTTACCATGGCAATCACTGCACAATTACTCATGACATCAGCTTTTCCCACACAGTGGAGTGACATGGAAACAAAATTAACTCGGCAGAGTTCAACTTTAAAGAAACCACATCGCTGTTTCGTCTATTTTTTGCCAAGTAAGAGGCGTTGTGGTCAAATCTCAGGTGAACCTTTCTTTAAAATCAAGTAGCGAGATGCATCTGCTTACTGATTCATGCATTGAGGAATCTTATTTCACTTCATCTTTTGACGCGTATGAAGTCGTTATACTATAAAAATGTATTAAAGCAATAAGCCCTGTAAAGCCGTGGTTTACGGTGAATTTATAACAGCTAAGGGGCGTTGTTACAACGCGAAGTGGAGTGCTTAAAACCCCCTTAGCTGTTATAAATTCACTGTAAACTACGGCTTCACGGGGCTTACTGCTTTTATAAAACGGTTATACGCAGTACGGTTTCACAAAATAAAACGGAGCAAATAAAGTGTAATGATATTAATAAAAACAGCATTCTTCCACCAAACAATGTAGTTCCTCAGAAACAGTTGTGATTGCAATAAAGTGGTTGCAAAGCAACACACAGACATAAATAAAGGTGTGTGTTTGTAGAGTAATTTACAACAGCTTAGAACGCGGCTCAGCCAATCAGAATCCAGGACCGTTTTATAATGTTAATTTTAAAACGCAAAACTTTGTTAGTCCAAAAACATTTTATTGAAACTAACTTGCTAAAATAACTAATTTTCTACCTCCTTTACTTTTCTGCTTCAGAAACGGATCAACTGCTGCCTAGTTGTTTTAATGATAGTTTAGTTGCATTTTTAAACCTCAGCTGGCCTTTAAAAATGAGCGAAAAGCATCTTGAACATTAAAAACAAAACCAAAATGAATGTTTAAATAAATCGTGAAATAAATTATGATTTATAATAAAATAGATATGGATATGTGGTATCTTAAAAGAGGAGTAACAACACTTTTTTGGAATTTGGTGCATTTGGTGGTCAGGTATTTTCATTGTGGCAATGCTGTATTTTTTTTTTCTGAAATCTTTTTTTTTTTATTGCGCATTCCAAGTAATATCAATCAAACTGCAGTTGGGTTGTTTTGATTAAGTAATAACTTAAACAAATGTTCTTCTTAGCAACATCATATGACCCCTTTGTGTATTTGATGTAATGAAATGTGTTTATGCGGTTTAAAGTTCAAAAAACACATTATTTTCCACATACTGTACATTATTGTTTCTCCTCTATGCCCCGCCTTTCTGAAATGCGTAGATTTTTACAAAGCTCATCGGTCTGAAAAAGCGAGGTGTGCTGTGATTGGCCAGCTATCCAGTGCGTTGTGATTGGCCGAATTCCTCAAGCGTGTGACGGAAATGTTACGCCCCTCACCATACTGTGTTGATGCTGTCCG
>NW_015507147.1:62633-69207 GCF_001515645.1 Sinocyclocheilus grahami
CTGTGAGTCAGAACAGCCGGCGAGTCTACTCTCCCAGAATCAGGAAACAGTACTCCATAAAATGTGCTGCACACATCTGAATATTTGGGTTGAACTGTTCTGGAACAGTGTTGTAAATACAACTTAACCACTGATTTCTAGTCGTGTCCTCTTTTGGAAGACCCAACAAAGTAGTATCGGTTTCACAACGAAACTCACGACATGGCGGCGGCAACAACAACAATACTACAGCGAGAATTAAAGTTACGCCTTCTTTCTTTGCGTGAACATTTGGGCGGCGTTATGCAAATCTTCCCACATAGTGATGTAGATATGTGGGGGCGTGTTAGAACGAGCCGTTTTAGGAGGGTGTGGCTGACTCTTAACTTTTATAAAGAATATCTCTTTGGATTTGAGACTTTAGTCTTTACAACTTTACAGATCTTCTTTATGCACCAAGAGCTTGTAACACTCCAAAGAGAAAGGAAAACTTGAAATTACATCATATGACCCCCTTTAAGATAAGCAATGTTTACAGCAGTCAGTGTAAATTCTCCAAAAATTAACTTTGTTGAAAATTGACACATTTATGGATGATAATTCAGAAATTTGAACTTGGCAGGATGATCATTCTTAATTTAACATGTGCGTTTCTTTATTCAATCTTGCATGCTTTGCATGTGTTGATCTCTGGATGTAGTTTTTACCGTACTACACCAAGATTTAGATACGCAAATGAAGGGAAAGTGGAGCATATAATAAGACTAAGCACTACAGTAATGCGCAATGCTTTATGAGCGATCAAACATGTAAAAATGCTATCAATAACTGAATCATAAAATATTTTATCTGCTTTTCAATACACATGCACACACACACAATTTAAGGCATGTCAGTAAACAGCAGTTATGATTGGCTAATGCCATTGCATAGGAAATAGAAATAACACCCCCTCGCTTTTGCACGTGAGTAAGTGTTTTAAAAAAAATATCTATATAAAGACATCATCATTAACAGACAGCGCTTTCTAAAATTGTTTACTCAAGGTTTGTGATGCAGCTGCTGTCAGGTCCAATACAGCTGGCTCTTTCAACGAACGTTTCTTTGCGAACTCTCTGTTGCACTGTGAATTGGAAAGAAATTGAACTGGCATCTGATCACTGTATCCAGTGTAGACAGGTGTCAGTGATTATAATGGACTCTATTTGCTTTTGATGCAATGCTCAGACTGTTAAGCGACTGATGGGAAGTTTTTTTTTATCATGAGGAGGACATTTTAAAGTGGCCATGACATGAGAAATCAAGAAGTCTTTGTACCATTAAAACATCCTTCAAGTTTCATAGCTTAAAATGTCCTCATTATAAACAAAGCATTCATTTAAGCAAGCTCTGAGAATGGCTTGTTTGGATGTTGGGGATTTGTGACATCACATGGGCAAATACATTCGCTTATGACCACCTCCTTTAACGATGTCCTTACTACGTGTCTGTACCTTGATCGTGGTAGTACCCTTGCTGTCTATGGAGGGTCACAAAGCTCTCCGATTTCATCAAAATATCTTAATTTGTGTTCTGAAGATGAACGAAGGTCTTATGGGTTTGGAACGACGTGGGTGAGTAATTATTGACAGAATTTAGATTATTGGGTTAACTAACCCTTTAAGGAGGGGCCATCATCACACAATTAAAATCATGGGAGTTGTGTCCATCAGGTGTACCTTTCAGAATCCTTCATTCTAAAGGGCCCTTTCAAGTGGCCAGATTTAAACACTTTGGTTTGGAATGACCCTTCATTATGGCAGCCATGATTGTTCTCACTCTGAAGTGCACTACATAGATAGATTTATCCCATTTGGGACACAGCGTCTGTCTTTATGAATCATTGGCTCATTAGATTTGTTAAAAAAAATTGTTTAATTCATTAATGAAACGCCCAAGTGTGTTTTGCTCGGACAGCCAACATTTCTGCTCTGGTTTTATTTTAGTTTGTGAAATTGAGCAAAAGCTGACAATATTGTTTATACTTATATTGTTTATTAAAACTTAATATTAATTTCTAGTTTATTGAACTTATAAAATATATATCAATTGTGCAGATATTCAGGAAAACAACAACATTAATATATAAGATAAAAACCCATACAGGGCCATTTTTGTTCTCATATCTTGAATTTTAGGGGCATATAACTGTATTTTAATAGGCTAAATCATGCAGTCAGTCATCATCCTGCATCCTATTCATCAGCAACTGCATCAATTTACGGTGACGTACAGGCTAGGTGGGTGCATTAAATGAGATAATTTTAATACGTTATCCTGGAAGACCTTTGCGACAGTCAGATTTGATGACCGGAACTAACTGGTGTGTGTGTGTGCACCTGGTATGTTCCCACAAGTATAGTAATACCAGTTAATTTTGACCTTGTGGGCCTTGACTTTTACCTCGACTTTTTTTTTTTTTTTTTTTTGGTCCTCATGAGAAAACGAGCTTAATTCATACAGAATTATGTTTTTTGAAAATCTAAAATAGCAGAAAGTTTTGTGTGATGGGTAGGTTTAAATGTAGGGTTAGGGTGAGGGAATAAAAATACAGTTTGTACTGTAGAAAAACTATTACGCCCATGGAAGGTCCCCACAAAAAATGGAAACCAGTATGTGTGTGTGTCATTCATTTGACACACTTTCATTATTTTCATTGTAGTGACCGTATAGGTTCTCTGAAAAAAAAGTACTTAGTACATATTACTTAAGCGACTATGAGCTATAGGGCCTAAAAATGAAGGGAAGTCTCACAAACCTGCTGCACTGACAGAGAAATATGATTTGATTAGTAATATGGATTGCTAAGAACATCATTTGGACAATTTTAAAGGTGATTTTTTTTTTCAATATTTAGATTTTTGTTTTTGCTCCCTCAGATCCCAGATATTCAAATAATCATATCTCGACCAGATATTATCCAATCCTAACAAACCATACATCAATGGAAAGCTTATTTATTCAGCTTTCAGGCCATGTCCACACTTTCATGAGTATTTTTGTAAACAGTTTTTCCTTCATCCGTTTAAAAAAAAAATCTCCGTCCACATGAAAACAGATATTCAAATAATCATATCTCGACCAGATATTATCCAATCCTAACAAACCATACATCAATGGAAAGCTTATTTATTCAGCTTTCAGGCCATGTCCACACTTTCATGAGTATTTTTGTAAACAGTTTTTCCTTCATCCGTTTAAAAAAAAAATCTCCGTCCACATGAAAATGCAAAAGCATGCTATGAAGCACTGTCAAGAGCATGCCAAACCAACAGGTGGCGATATAATCTCAACCGTAAAGCCATGTTGGCCCATCAGAAGCCTGAAAAAGTCTCCAGTAGGCGGAGATAACAGCGCATGCTCTGACGTCACAAGCTAAAAACTCTGGTTTTCGCTGTCTACATAACAACACTGCAACCGGAGTTTTTGAAAATCTTCACCCTGGCAGGCGTTTTCAAAAATGTTCGGTTTCAGTGACCTGGTGCTGCGTTTGCGTGTGAACGAACGGACAAACCGCATAGAAAAAGCTGCGCTTTTAAAAATAACCGCTTTTGTGTGGACAGGGCCTCAGACAATCAAAAAATTTAGCCTTTTTAGTCGTCCAGGATCACATATAAAGTTGATATGAAGAAATCGTGATAAAGAGAAAAAGAGATGAGCCAGAGAAATCGTAAACTTTTTTTTTTTGCTAGTTTCAGCCCGAGTTATCACTTTCACATCCTGCGCAGTCTTGTTTAAATCGCAAATGCATTTGCACCCATTTGTGCACCAATGGGCGTGCTGGTCTGTTCAGTCGCATTGTTGGCACATTGCTATTCTGAGGCAACTGAAATAGACTGCGCCATTGACCAACACATTTTTTTTTTGTTATTTAAAGACCACGTTAGTAATAGGCGCCTATAGGCAGGTCCACAACGCGCGTACACTTTGCTTATTACACACAGGGACGAGCAGCAGCACACAAAACATTTTAGTATTAAAAATTGAAGGATTAAAATGTAAAGGCTTGTTCACACCAGGATGAATATCGCGCGCGATTATTGCCGACGTTTAACACCTCATGACTAAACAAAGGGTGCCAATGTGAGTGCACACCGATGCGCAAAACACAAGGCATAAAAGCGTAATTTTTTTAAAAACCGCCTTGGGCTCGTTTTTTTTGGTTTGACGTGCCGAGTTAAAAACTGGTCGACCAATGAGATTGGCGCTTTTGTTCACGTGCCTGGAGCTGCTTGTTACAGTTAAACACGACTTAAATAGCGAAACTTGTAAATAGCGAATCCACCATGGTGCGAGTGCAACTGGCTTTTAAAGGGAATGGGAGATGAGTCTCTGATTGGTTTATTGCACGTTACGCCCAAAACACACCCATGACTCTAAGAGAATATAAACCCTTTTAGACCATGTGCTGGGCGCGACCATTTTTCTTGTCTTTTCTTGATATTTTAATTTTTTACAGTACATACATTCATTACTTCAGTAATGTGTGTCTTGTCTCAAATGGCTAAAATAAACGGTAATACATCTTTTATGCATACAGTTCATTTACAAACTTTCCTTGTACTGTGATGTGGCTTGCTTTGCATATTTCAGCATTTTACTGGATGGCTCAAAGTCATAGCAGTCTGAGTGAGTAGATTGATAATAATATATTTAATTACAGTTTTAAACAAGTGTGCAGAGACTTTTGCCTCATCACGTTGTAGAACATCAGTAAAATAATGTAAACTAGTTTAAATAATGCTAGCTATGCAAGTTACCTCAACGTGTCTTTTACAGTAATTTAACCCACCATGGGCAATAGAAAAGTCACTGTTGCCAACAGTGCAGAGAGCAATACTGTCATTGTTTTTGACCCACGATTAGGCAGTAAATAAGAACAAATACACAAATTACAAGCAATAGCCTAACTGTATAGAACATATGATACAAATGAAATGATGCTTTAGGAAGAACAGCGGATGAGATGCAAATTCACTGTCTGCCAGCAGGTGGTGCTTATGGCACAGCAATACTACAGCTTTACCTTGGTTACCACTGTAAACATAGCATTGTTAAAGCTAATAATAATTAGCAATTAATAATTAGCAATTCATATTTGTTAAAGCTACTAAGTGCAAGAATGCGCACTGTACACACAGCACACGAGCACTGAATGTAGTTTTGTTTAACGTCTTGCTTGAATTCTTTAAAATCGCTTTTTTAATTGGCAAGGCTTAAAACACATGCAGATGCTATCCTTTTGTGATGACGCAAAAGTGGCCCGACTTATTGTCGAGCCCTGAAATGTCTAAGAAATGGAATGCTTTTACATTAAACACTCATAATGGGTTTTTATGCCACATAATTGGTTTTTAACACTTGTACCTTACGAGCCCACTTTGGGTTTTTCCTGTTTTTAGTTACAAGTAATTTACTTTTAAAGGGGTCATATGATGCGATTTCAAGTTTTCCTTTCTCTTTGGAGTGTTACAAGCTGATTGTGAATAGATAAGATCCCTGAAGTTGTAAGACTAAAGTCTCAAAACCAAAGAGATATTCTTTATCAAAGTTAAGACTCGTCCACACCCTCCTAAAATGCCTCGTTCTAACACGCCTCCATGTCTACGTCACTGTGTGGGAAGATTTGCATAACACCGCCCAAATGTTCACGCAAAGAAAGAAGGCATAACTTTTATTCTCGCTGTAGTATTGTTGCTGCCGCCGCCATGTCGTGAAGACGCTGTGTTTCGTTGTTAAAGCGAAACTACTTTGTTTGGTCTTCCAAAAGAGGACACGACTAGAAATCAGTGGTTAAGTTGTATTTACAACACTGTTCCAGAACACTTCAACCCAAATATTCAGATGTGTGCAGCACATTTTACGGAGGACTGTTTCCTGAAACAGTAGCCTACAATGCCGCCTGTTCTGACTCACAGCCTGTAAGTACGTATTCATATTTAATAGGGATGTAATGATTCACTCAACTCACGATTCGATTCGATTCACGATTATTTATTTATTTTAACAAAATGAGATTTAAGACAAATTATAAATTAAATGTGTCCTTTTATTATTGCTTGTGCAAAATGCTGCACATGCTCTTTGTGAATTGAAATATAACACTATACTAATATAGCACTTTCATATTACTGCTCTTTTGTTGGTTTTGATTGCTTCTATTCTCCTAATTTGTAAATCGCTTTGGACAAAAGCGTCTGCTAAATGACAAAATTTAAATATAATGTAAATGTAAATAACAAAACTAAATTGAAATTTTAAAACAAGCCCCAAAACAAATAAATAAGTAACACAAATAAAAATAAATCTCTTCATATAAAGGCTTTGTCTGTGATCTTTCCATTTAAAAGTAGAGGCAACCACTGCATTTTAATCATGATCCAAACAAAGATGCTGCATACATGCAACATAAGCAGTTTTTAATCTAAATTAGATTGTATAATTTCGAAATTTGAAGCAAAAACAGAATGGTTTGACTTCAGTTTTGTGAAATTATGCTCAAAGGGGTCATATGATGTTGCTAAAAAGAACATTATTTTGTGTATTTGGTGTAATG